>NC_044308.2:2140675-2232267 GCF_007474595.2 Lynx canadensis
TACGCCTTGTGCCTTTTCTAGATGGTTCTTAGACCAGGAAGGCGTTTCAAAACAAATGTGAGGAGCTGGGGAGGAGTGAATCGGAGTCGATCTGAGGGCGGGGCACGGGCGGGGGCTTCAGGGGACGTGCGACCGGAGGACGGACGGGCCAGGGCCAGGCGGCCGCTGGGACACCCCTTGCGGCACGTGGCCCCGGGGGCGGGAGGCCCGACGAGCCCTCCGTGTGCAGCGGCCGCGGTTCCCACTCACCTGGAGGCTCGGAACACCTGCTGGTGGGGCACGTTGCAGGTGAGCACGGCCCAGCTCCTCAGGTACATGAGCCCGATCAGCTTGAGCACGTTGAACGCCGGGAGGCACGGGGAGAAGAAGGCCCCCATCCTGCAGCACAGGGGAGGCGGTGAGCTGTGCCGCTTCGGACGCTTGGGGCGTCCCCGCGATGCCTAAGGAACCGGAGACACCCCGGAGGGGCCGGGAGCCGGGCCGCCCGGCTCGCGGACACGGCCGGTCGCCCCCGCGGGCGAGGAGTGACCCTGTGATGACGCCCCTGCCACGCGGGTGTGCTTGGCGCTCGTGTCTGCCTCCTCGTGCGGCGGGGGGCACACACGTTCGCCCCAACACTTGACAGTTGGCCTCGGGCCACCTCGCTTTCCCGAGAGACCCGCCTTAGTACCTCTTGTCGCGAATAGAAATCCCAAGAGAATCTTTGCTTTCTCGCTTTGACAAAATTGCCCATACGGCAGTCCCCTCCTGGTCTGCAGGGCTCTGTTCCAAGACGCCCGCGCTGGGGGACAGTGCTGAACCCCGCATACACCGGGTTTTCCTACACATTCCCCCCCCCCCCAGGTGATGAAGTTTAACCTGTAAGGTCGGCACTACGAGATTAACACGAACTCCCAGTAAAACAGAACCATTAGAAGATGATGTTACAAAAGGTCTATGAAAGTGGCCTCCCTCTCAAACTATCTTATGAACTGCACTCACCCTTCTTCTTGCCACGATGCGAGATTACTGTAGTTATAAAAGTGCCTGATGCTGAGCAAAATATTAAATAAGCGTTGGGTGTGGCCTTAAATACTGCATTTGTGAAAACTGTGCAAAAGGGAGCAGACTATAAGGGTACAGACTTTGAGGAAACGTTGCTCGATGCTTCTCTATGCCTCATGCCTTTTACTGAATGATTAGGGAGAGAGATTGTGTTTTCTGAATGCACGGAGCCTCCGAAAAGAAGGATGGAAACTTCTTTTCCTTGCCTGTATTTGAACAGACAGCACTGCGTGTGGTCTGATAGGCAAAGCCAGAGGCAGAGGCTTGATTCGGGGAGCTCCCCGCCGTGCTCCCACAGACACGCGCGTATGTGGGGGTCCCTTTGCGTCTTCGGTGTCCTTAGGAAAAAGATTGCCTTGGCCGGGAGTTGCCCTATGTGAATGGATTTCATCCCAGGATGGGTCTCTCCGTCTGGACGATGGCCATGCTCTGGGCTCAGTGTCTCCATGAAAATATGGAGGCACATGGGAGGGACAGCGGGGGGCTGAGGGCGGGCCTGGACCCAGCAGTGACACAGCCACTCCCTGGAACTCCTGGGGGCTCAGCAGACTGTGTTCCCAGTCATCCCTCAACCTCCCAGCAGCTTATTCTAATGGTTCCTGTGCAGATATATATATATATATATATATATATATATATATATATATGTATATATTTGGGGGGGGCTGTGACTAATAGTGGCCTAAATACAGACTATTTCTTTTCTCGTTCCTTTCTGCAAAATGCTTAGAAAGCCATTGCTAAAAAGCCATAGTAAAATTAACTACACTTGCAAGATGGTCTAGTTAGGAACTGTTTATGTCGCTTTAATTCTTTTTTTTTTTTTTTAATTTTTTTTTTTCAACGTTTATTTATTTTTGGGACAGAGAGAGACAGAGCATGAACGGGGGAGGGGCAGAGAGAGAGGGAGACACAGAATCGGAAACAGGCTCCAGGCTCTGAGCCATCAGCCTAGAGCCCGACGCGGGGCTCGAACTCACGGAGCGCGAGATCGTGACCTGGCTGAAGTCGGACGCTTAACCGACTGCGCCACCCAGGCGCCCCTATGTCGCTTTAATTCTTATGACTGTTACAGTCGTGTCCCGTCCAGACCGAGTAAGGCAAAATCTTTGTCCGGGGGCGCCTGGGGGGCTCAGTTAGTTAAGTGTCTGACTCTTGATTTCGGCTCAGGTCATGGTCTCACGGTTTGTGAGTTTGTGAGTTGGAGGCCCGCATCGGGCTCAGTGCTGACGGCACGGAGCCTGCTTGGGATTCTGTCTCTGTCTCTTTCTCCCTGCCCCCCTCCCCCGCTCACGCTCCCTCTCTCAAAATAAATAAATAAACTTAAAAAAAAAAATCTTAGCCTGGATGAGAGGTACACAAAGGTAAGAAGGAGCTTTGATACTTACCAAATCATTCCTTGGTTGTAGACTAAATGTAACACGTTCTCTGCTATTTTGAATTCCCCGTATTCAGGCTACAAGAGAAAAGGAACTTTCACATTAAAAAACGGTTCCAGGGGTGCCTGGGTGGCTCAGTGGGTTAAGCATCCAACTCCGGCTCTGGTCATGATCTCACGGTCCGTGAGTGCGAGCCCCGCGTCCGGCTCTGGGCTGACAGCTCGGAGCCTGGAGCCTGCTTCGGATTCTGTGCCTCCCTCTCTCTCTGCCCCTCCCCTGCTCACGCTCTGTCTCTGTCTCTGTCTCTGTCTCTCTCAAAGATAATAAATAAGTGTTAAAAAAATAAATAAACGGTTCCAAAGTTCCTTGTGCAAACCCGTTCACGATAGTCACGTACAAAGGGTTCTTTGGTGTTGCAGACACAGAGAGGTCGCGGTCTGCGTGGCCACCCCAGGAAACAGTACGGCTGAGAACGAGAAGGCAACTCAGCCCTGTGCACCCTCCCCTCTTCCCTCCCATTTCAGCCACATCCGGAGAGGAGGGTGCAGCCACAGGCACAGGAGCTTCCCCGTGGACCCAGCATCTCACTTACAAACTTGCTTTCCAGGTCCCAGCACCAGTAGTCGCTCAGGTACCGGACGAAAAGTCCTCGGAAGAAGTCGATGAGCAGAATGCTGGCCACGGTGAAGAACATGTCGATGATGGAAAGCTTCAGCATCTCCTGGAACACAGGGGGTCCTTGGGGCCACCTCCTCCTGCAGGGCCCCCAACCTCTGCCAGTCCCCACGCCACCCCCACCCCCACCGCGGTGTCTTCGCGTCTGGTGCCTAATGGGCGTTCAACGAATATTTGTGCATCTGAATTTGAATTTTGGTATCTGAGTCCAACCTGACACGAAACCAGGACAGAACCTGAGGTCTGTGGTTCTGAGGCACTGGAGACCACTTGGGGCCAGTGATTCAAGTTCACAGGACAGACAATAACCTGGGGGGGGTGCTGAGATTCTCTGCATGAGATCCCGTACGGGGAGGCCGAGCCTGGAGCGGATGCCCGGGTTCAGACCTGCCTTCTGCTCTTTACTGTCTGTGTCCACGGGCAAGTACCTTCACCCCTGGAGTCTCAGTTTCCCCGCGTGTGTCTACAAGGAGGGTCACGATAGGGTCTCGTGAGGACTAAGCGCTTAACACGGGGCCGGCGCGTAGCCGACACTGCACGGGTCTTTGTGCCGATTGTTACCATCGAATCGGAGAAAATCGGAAACGCTCACTGAACCTGAGTTTCCTTTCCTATGAAACAGAGGTAGTGACCCTTCAGAACGAAGTGATGAATGGCTGTGGAGGGCCTCTACGAGGGACCGAGGGAGCCACCTGGCCGACGTATGTCTCCCAGCACTGGTCCTGAAGACTCTGGGTGTAGATGGCGGTCTTGTTGGCCCCCGCGAGGGGCAAGGGGGGGGTCGGCAGGCCAGCCTCCTCTGGGGTCCACATTCCGCTTCTCCCGAGCCCGGTCCCGGGCCCACGTGTGGCCCATTTCTCCCCTTCAGGGGCCGCGCTGGCGGCAGAGAAGACAGTAGACCCCGTCCAGTGGCTCGCGTTACTGCTGGTGGCAGCTTCCTGCGGGGGCGACGGAAGGAAGCAAAAAAGATTGCTGCGTGTTTGTAAATAAGAATCGTAGACACCCAGAACAGCGCTGCTTGGGAATGATCTCCTTCCGCCTCTCTCTTTCTCACTGTGTCTGTCTCCCTGTCCGTCTCCGTCTATCTGTCCACTCTCTCTCTCTCTCTAGCTGGGTGGCTGGCCCCTTCAGCCCCGGCCTCCAGACACCGTCCAGGTTAACACCGGGCGCATCTTCTCGCCCCCGCGAGCGCGTCGGGACAGTGGTCACCCCGCGTTACGGAGGAGCCGGCTGAGGCTGACGGGGACGCTCCGGGGCGGTGTGCGGGCCCCGTCCGTGTGGCGCCACGGCCGCTTCTGCCCGTGGGAGCCTTCGGAAGGTGGCGCCGGCCGACGCCCCCTCCCCCCTCCCCCACCACGTGGGGCGCCTCACAGGTGCCGCGGGCTTACAAGGGGCGCCGGAGCTGCCCTGGGCGGGCCCGGGAGGGGGGCCCCCTCTGAACTGTCCCCACGCGTGCTCGCGTTCTCCCCAGCGCCTCGGCGAGTCTCACGGCCAGCCTCCCTTCCCGGGATGGTCCGCTGTCGCCGCAGATGCCCGCCTCGTCCCGATGGATGGAGCTCACAGAGGCCGGGCGGCCCCGGCCAAGGGAGCGGGAGTCGAGACGCCCCCGCTCCCCTCTCCCGGCCGGGTCACTCGCCAGCCATAAGCTCCGGCCTCAGTTTCTTTAGCTTGGAGGCGGGGCTGATTCTGCTCTCTTTACCTTGAGAAGGCCACAGCTGAGTTGAGTGGTGAACGAGACGAATGGAGGGCAAGAGTAAGCGATGGCCCCGGTGGGTGTGCGTGTGTGCACGTGTGTGTACACGTGCGAGCATGTGTGAGTACGTGTGTGCGTGTGTATGTGTGCGCGCATGCACGTGTATATCTGTGCACCCACATGCATGTGTGTATGCATGTGCATGTGTGCTGCACGTGTGTGCATGTGTTTGTATGTGCACGTGCGTGCACACGCATGCGCGCACACCCATGTGTGCGCGTGTGTATGCATGCATGTGTACACGTGCGCACGCACATGCGTGTTCACGTGTGTGCACGTGTGCGTGAGTTTGTATGTGCGCGTGCAGGCATGTGTGTGCGTGCATGTGCGTGTGTGCACAAGTGGGCATGCATGCGTGTGTGTGTGCGCGTGTGCGCGTGCAGGCGTGGCAGCGAGGATGGGACGGGGGCCTCTGCCGAGGACGGCACTCACCTCAGCGCTCATGCTGTTAACTTTGTCCAGGAGAGCGATGATCAGGCTGTAGAGGTTCCCCAGGTACAGCACGAGGACCCTGAAACCACACGCCCGCCTTGAGAGAGAGCCCCACACGCAAGCCCGAGGTTCTGGACGTGCCCCACTTGGGAGGGAATCTCACGGTCACCCCGAGACAGTGGCTGCCCCACGCGGTTCCCTTCAGAATCGTATGGGGGGGCGGAATAAAAATTCCAGAGCGCGTCCTGCTCAGTCGGTCTGGATGGGGCCTGGGGACCCCTTCAGGCCCTGTCCTGGGGGCAGCATACTAAAGCCGCTAGTGTCGCAGGAAGCGTGTGAGCTGAGGAGGTGGGGCTCCGGAGGGTCGTGTAAATTACGCATCCTTGTGTCCCCATTCCTGGTTCGTAAGGTGATTTTCCAGGCAGGATCTCATTCGAGCCTCCCAACTGGTCAGGCACGTGCTGAAGGGACAAGTGGATTACAACACGGGTCCAGAGTTCTCCAGAGGCGGAAGGAACACCACCTGAGCGCCACGGGGTCTGCTTCCCACACGCGGGTCAGGCCGCCAGCCGCTCGGGGGACTCTGGGCAGCTGTGAGCGGGGGGTCAGCCGGCCACCGATCAGAGACGCGCTCCCGGCTGGGCAAACACGCCCTGGGATCTCCCAGCACACGGCCTGAGCCTTGACAGACGCACGTCGGGGACGAGGCCAGACAGGCGAGCGACGGGTTCACCAGCTCCTCCTGGGGACCCTGACTGGCACTTAGGGGGTCACGAAACTGGTACAGGTGCATGAAGAAGAGAAACGGCTTTATCCCGAGGACCAGACTCCAAGCTGATGCTTGGCGTCGCCCCTCGGTCCCCAAGGCCCCGTTGTTCACACGTGCAGTTCAGACACGTGGGTGGGAGCCAGCAGGGGGGTCTGGGGCATCACTGCCGCCGGTCCTGGCTTGCCCCTCCACTCCCTGCACAGAGGAGCCCTGCCTCGCGCCTCAACTCCCTGTGCACCCCAGCCCTGGCTCGCCCCTCCACTCCCTGCACAGAGGAGTTCTGGCTCGCCCCTCGACTCCCTGCGCACCCAGCTCTGGCTCTCTCCTCCAGTCCCTGCACAGAGGAGCCCTGGCTCTCCCTCGACTCCCGGTGCACCCAGCCAGAGCCCGTTTGTCTCTGCATTTGGGGCACCTGCACAGGGCAGGACCCTCCGAATATGCTCAGAAGTGCTGCCCGACAGGAGAACAGAGGATTAACACGTGCTTTCCTGGTCCCCCTTTGCTCTGGGCCTCCCCGGGCCCTGGACAAAAGGTGACATGATCTGCTGTGGTGAGTTAATGGGACTAAAACGATATGTCTTGCTCTTATGACCAGAATTAGCCCGAATTTGTCTCGGGCGAGTCTCTTGATGACTCTGTTTCTCTAGCTTTGACCGTGAATAACGAGACCGATCTGTATAATACGATTGCTGTTAGAACCAACGAAGTAATAGAATTGATCCTCCCCAATGCTTGCTGGTGAGGACAGAGCTGAGGCAGACACTTCTCTCTCTCAGGTCAAGATCGGGTTTGGGCCGGTTTGGAATCTCATCCCGGAGCCACCCTGGGTGGGGAGGTTTCTGCAGACCCCTTGACGGCTCTTTCTTTATTTCCTTCCTTCCTTCCTTCCTTCCTTCCTTCCTTCCTTCCTTCCTTCCTTTTCTTTTTCTTTCTTTCCTTCTTTCTTTTTTCTCTTTCTTTCTTTCCTTCTTTCTTTCATTTAATTCCACTTAGCTAATATATACAACACCCAGCGCTCATCCCAACAGGTGCCCTCCTTAATGCCCATCCCCCATCTAGCCCATCCCCCCTACCCCTCTCCAGTGACCCTCAGTTTGTTCTCTGTGTTTAAGAGTCTCTTACGGTTTTTAACCCCCTCTCTGTTTTTATCTTACTTTTCTTCCCTTCCCCCATGTTCATCTGTTATGTTTCTCGAATTCCACACGTGAGTGACTTAGTTTGCTTGGCGTAATACACTCTAGTTCTATCCACGTTGTTGCAAATGGCAAGATTTCCTCCTTTTTGATCGCTGAGTAGTATTCTGTTATATACACCATACACAAAAACAAATTCAAAATGGGTGAAAGACCTAAATGTGAGACAGGACACCATCAAAATCCTACAGGACAAACAGACCGCAGCAACCTCTTACTAGACAATCTCCGGAGAAAAGGGAGATAAGAGCACAAATGAACTAGTGGGACGTCATCAGAATAAAAGGCTTCTGGGGCGCCTGGGGGGCTCAGTCGGTTAAGCGTCTGACTCTCGATTTTGGCTCAGGTCATGATCTCACAGTTTGTGGGATTGAGCCCCACATCAGGCTTTGCTCTGACAGCAAGAAGTCTGCTTGGGATTCTCTCTCTTCCCCTCTCTCTCTGCCCCTCCCCCGCTAACGCACATGTACCCTCTCTCTCAAAATAAACATTTTTTAAAAAAAGATACAAAAGCTTCCGCACAGCCAAGGAAACAACAAAACTAAAAGGTAACCGACATGGGAGAAGATATTTACAAATAACATATTGGACACAGGGTTAGTATCCAAAATCCATAAAGGACTTACCAAAGTCAACACCTAAGAAATAATCCAGTGAAGAAATGGGCAAAAGACATGAACAGACACTTCTCCAAAGAAGACATCCAGACGGCCCACAGACCCATGAAAAGATGCTCCGCATCACTCATCATCAGGGAAATACAGATCGAAACCACAGTGAGACCCCTCGATCTTTCTAGGCGTGTTTTTCTGCCTTTGAGATGACAGTTGGGTTTTAGGGAGAGGCAAACAGCCCTCAGGCCAAATCCTAGCCCCACCTATTGTTGTCAGTCAAGTTGTGAGGGACACGGCCACACCCACCTGCTCCTTTGCAAATGGCCCCTGGCCACTGTCCTGATGTAACAACCTCGGGGCTGAGCAGAAGCCACAGAGACCTATCCCGCGAGACCCAAACCGTTCACCCTCTGGTCTTTCGGGACGACCTTTGCCACCCCTGAACGAGAGCAACCTTGCCCGAAGCTGGCGGGCGACTGGCTCTGCAGAATGTCACCAAGCGGCACAAGAGACGACGCAGAGGCAGATGTGAGGCGGGGCTGTGTGGCGCCTCCCCGGCCCCGCTCGGCCAACAGTCCCCGCTCCTGGTCTACCGCGTGGACGAGGGGACTGCCCTCTGGGGGCCGTGGAGTTTTCAGGGAGACGGGGTGAAGCCAGCACTAGAAACGGATGTGGGTGCCCTGCCCCCATGGGTGGTCCCAGGACACCCCGTCAGACCCAGCAGCTGCCACACCTCGGGCCTCCAGCACCCCCCGCCGTCGCGTCCAGCCACCAGCCTCGCGCCGCCCTGTCCACCCCTCTCTCCCAGCCCCCTTTTCCTCCTCCTTCCCCCTTTCTCTCCTGCGCATCCTGCTTTCCTTGAGAGGCACCCCCGGGGAAGTTCTGTGCTAAGCTTTAAGGGCAGCGAACAAGCTGGGCTCTTGAGGGACGCGGGTCCCCCGTGTGGGGGGCACACGGGTGCCCCCCGCGTGGCATTTCCCACGGGGCTCCCGTACCTTGCCAGCTGAAAACGCAGCGTGGTCCGCGGGTGGTACATCTCCAGGGCGGCGATGAGGTCGAAGGCTGATGGCGCCAGCATGGTGACCAGGGAGACGACCACACTCACCTGCCGAGAGAGCGCGAGCCGGCCGTGAGTCCCCAGTCCCCCCCTGGCCCGGACTCGCGTGCCTCCCGCTGGCCTCCTGGCCTTCCGTGCGGTCGCTGGGCACCCGGAGGGCTGTGCGGTTCCCACCCGGAAACCCTCCTCCAGATCCCTGCCGATTCGATGTTTCGGAGAGGCCCCTGCCACCCTGTCGCGGGCTTTACTCCTTTTAGGAGCCGGCTTCAATCCGAGATGCTGACGTTTGCCACCGGGGATTTGTGAGCAGTCCCGCCACGTCTCCCAATTGCCCTGCTGGTCACTTGGGTGGCGGGTGGAGGTGACCCAACTATTACACACAGGAAAGGGGGGTGCCGACAGGTGATCGGATACGCTTTCTGCACACGGAAGAGTAAATATCTCGAGGGTCACGCCTGGGTCCTGTTTATCTAACTTTCTGATGACGAAAGAAGGACGTTTAGCTGGTACCCGGGCGGTGTGAGCTAAGGAAAGATGCCATATCTGAATATGCCTTTAAAAACCTGGTCTATCTGCAAACACAGGTAACCCACTTACCTGGCATGAAATAAGAGGCCTGAGAAAACCTGACCCGATGCCGTCTCAGGTTCTGAACAACGAGGGTCGCTTGAGGAAAACCTAAGAACAGCCTCTCCCCTACGCACTTTGCTCCGTAAATTCCAAGGATGACGCTCGTTTCTACAACAGCAGTTGGCGGGACGGTCTCCGCATCTGCCTTTTAGACCTTGGCGGGAAAAGCCAACGGGGCTTGGGAGGCAGCGGCCTTACAACAGATACTAAGAATTAGGAGAGTGGTCGTAACGTTTCTCTCGGCCGCTTCCGTCATGGGAATATTCACATCGACCAAGAGAAGAGACCTTTTAGCAAACAAGCTTGGTTTGGGATTTAGAAATCCCTGTTTGTTAATTTAGAAATACGGAGGGGGCGCCTGGCCGGTCCATCCATTAAGCGGCCAACTTCTGCTCAGGTCACGATCTCACGGTTCGTGGGTTCGAGCCCCGCGTCGGGCTCTGTGCTGACAGCTCAGCGCCTGGAGCCTGCTTCGGATTCTGTGTCTCCCTCTCTCTGTGCCCCTCCCCTGCTTGTGCTCTCTCTCTCTCTTTCAAAAATAAATAAACGTTAAAAAAAAAAAGACATAGAGAAACAACCTAAGTGTTTAAGAGCTGGCGTGTGGTCAGCTATGACAGGTGCCACGGACTGCGATTTGGTCATTAAAGCGAGTCTGCGGGGGATGTCCGTGTCTGGAAACGTGTGTGTGCGAAGAACGACCACGAGAGAGCAGCAAACCACAGTCCTCGAGACCCAAAGGCGAAGAAGGAAACAAACGCTTGAAGGTGACGTTGAATCGGAACCGTTCCCGACAGCGACCAACCAAACCATCCCTCCAGGTCTTGGTGTGGCCCCTGTGGCTCAGAGCCCGTGCAGTCGGTGTTCTCGGACAGGGGGACTAGGTTGTCCAGGGGGATATTTCCAGCCCACCTGCCTAAGGAACAGCCGGGAAGGGGAGGGAAGGCTGCTCTCGCGTCTCTCCTGGAGGGCGCGTGCGGGGAAGGCGGTGAGTACCTCGTTCTTCTCCCAGAGCGTCAGCTCCTTCTTTGACTGTTCCAGCTTCTGGGACCGATCCACCACGAAGTAGATGAGGTAGATGCTCCCGGCGAGCGACAGAAGCACCAGGATGTTGGCAATAACCCTCAGGCACACGGTCACTGCCCTGCGGGGAGAGGCGGGCTGCGCTGGGCTGCGCTCCGGGCGCCGCGTGAACGACGGGACCCACCTCGTGTCGTGTGAACCCTCTGCCCTGAAGCGTCGGTGCTCTCCGTACCCACCCCCAAACTCCTCCTCTCCTGAGGGATCAACGAGGACTTCTAAGCCCGCCCCACTGCCCTCAGGGGGACTCGAGACAAGTCTTGCGAATCTGACACTGTGCACAGGTCCATGCGGTAGGTGATCAGCTGTCTTTCCCTCGAGAACATACGCTCTGAAATGGTTTACTCTTCCTCGCCGTGGTATGCTCAGCTCCTGGAACGGGCCCAGCGCGTATAAACACATCCTAGCTCTTTTCTAGATGATGAACGAGGAATGGAACAGGGGTTTGCTCTTTCCTTGCTAACTCTGGGGGCAAACTCACTGATTCCAACTGCTTCTATATATATATTTCTTATCTTTTTATTAAAAAATTTTTTTTTTTTAGTGTTTATTTGTTTTTGAGACAGAGAGAGAGAGACCGAGCATGAGAGGGGAAGAGGCAGAGAAAGGAAGACACAGAATCCGAAGCAGGCTCCAGGCTCCGAGCCGTCAGCACAGAGCCCGACGCGGGGCTCGAACCCACGAACCGTGAGATCGTGACCTGAGCCGAAGTCGGACGTTCGACCGACTGAGCCCCCGAGGCGCCCCAACCAACTGGCTTATTTTGAAGGCGTCTTCTTCCAACTTTGGGGCCAGACTTAGCCTGGGTTTCCCTGAAAACAGAGCATCAGGCAAAGGCCTGTTTGCAAGTACTTTACTCGGGATGTGATCCCAGGAGGTCTATGGGGGAGGCGGGAGAGAGCAGTCAGGGCAGGGTACGTGACAGACTTGGCCACAGCTCGCGGCAACGGCAGGGCCTTCTGAGGGGCTTGCGAGCTGTGTCTCAGGACGGTCTGCCCGGCGAGAAGTAGGGAAGCCTCTGTCATCGCTTTCCTCCCTGCTGGTCAAGGGTGGCTCCCCGAGAGTGAACCCCCGGCGTTGCCCCTAGCCTGTCAGATTCCCGTGCACGCACGCTGGCCGGGGTTCGGTGGGTGCCCCACGCTGCAGCCTCAGAGGGGCCGTGGGGGGCACTGAGCAGCGGGTACAGGTGAGGGGTGAGGGGTGAGGGGTGCGAGGGGCCGTGTGCACACAGCTGTGGCGCCCCCACGGCCCTGCCCCGCAGCAGGTGCTGGAGGAAGAGGCGTGGCCAAGGAGGACGTGAAGGGCACAGAAGAGGTGTACCAGCCTCTCTGTAAATCGTAATTCCACCCTCCGGGTGACCTCGGGCTGGTCGCGACACCCCCCTCCACATCAGTGGTGGCCCTTCATCATCTGTACAAGGGGGAAGCTCACCCCCAAATGATCTGATGACCGTCACCTTGTCTTTCTGTGCAGAACTTCCCCCGCCTCTACCCAATCCTTCTGCGTCCTGTGACAATATCCTGGATGTCCCAGAAGGCCTACCGAGGGCCTATTCTCCCCAGGCTTTGGCAGCCGCGGAAGAGACTTGGGGAACAGGCTAGTCTTGCTGCTGATGTATTTGCTTATCACGATGGGTCGTGTGTTACCTTGCAGTCAGACGCTACAGTTTTTAAATGTGGGGGGACAGCAAAATCACCCGCTAAGAATGTGGACCGTGGTGGCCCACGTCCAGACGGTCTAACTCAGGGAATCGGGGTGGGCCCCAAAGGGGTCGGCATGTTTTGTGCCCAGGGGGTGACTGTGATGGGTGGGTGCTCTCTGCCCTCTGAGAAGCTTCTATGGAGCCCCATTCTCGTTTCACAGGGGAGGAAGTGGAGGCCCGGAAGGGCCAGGGGACCGTCCCGGGTCGTGGGAGCTAAGGACGAAGGGAGAGTAGGCGCCCCTCCGCCGCCTCCCTGTGGGGAATCCTTCCCACCTGCTTCCTCAGGGGCTCGCGTGGGCTTGAGCACCTCCCCACGTCCATGGCATGGCTCCGACAGGCTTTCTGCGTCACGGAAACGAATCCAGGGGCTAAAGACCCAGGGAGGATGTCAGAGAGTTGTCCCGTGAGGACAGGTCACTGTCCCTTGGGGGACTGGCCCTTCCGTGTCAACTCTCTGGCTAAAGGGCCTCACCTCACCCAGACAGCCCTCAAATCCCAGAGAAGTTCAGATCTGAGCCATCACCTTGGAAGGCTTGTCGACAAGAATTGGATATTATTTGCGTCTTGTGACTTCTGGGATTTGTTGCTCGGGGACCTGGGTGGCGCAGTAGGTTGGGTGTCTGACTTCCGCTCAGGTCGTGATGTCGCAGTTTGTGGGTTCGGGCCCCGCGTCGGGCTCTGTGCTGACAGCTCGGAGCCTGGAGCCTACTTCCGGTTCTGTCTCCCTCTCCCTCTGCCCCTCCCCCGCTCACGCTCTATCTCTCTTTCTTTCTCTCAAAAATAAATAACCATTAAAAAGAATAAAGTACTCTTTGCTTAATTTAGCAAACTAGAAATTGGTGCTAAAAATACCTCCTTTATTATCTAAGTAAAAGAACTCTCACCCTGTGGCCTGATCTAAGGAGGAAGGAGCCACTCTTGACTACTGCTACTGACCGATTAGATTACAGGCTTCCCACGTGTCACATTACTAGAAAGACGGATTTTAAGAAGAAAGAAGAGGGGCGTCTGGACTGCTCAGTCAGTCAAATGTCCAATTCTTGGTTTCAGCTCAGCCCATGACCTTGCAGTTTGTGAGTTCGAGCCCTGCATCGGGCTCCATGCTGACCGTAGGGAACCTGCTTGGGATTCTCTCTCCCTTCTCTCTTTGGTCCTCACCTGCTCTCTCGCTCTCTCTCTGTCTCAAAACAAATAAATAAACTTAAAAATATTTTTAAAAATGAAGAAGAGCTACCTGACGATGTGTGAAAATAAGATATAGAGAGTTGGATCATTTTTGTGCCAAATTAAAGTAGCATTTCAACGAATGAAGCATGGGGAGTCTCCATACGTACGGGTTTTTACTTTTCTCCTTCTCCTGTTCTTCCAGGATGGCCTCCTTTAAGGAAAGACACATTCAGTTAGAAGCTTAGCGTTACCATTAATCATAAGTCTTCAGAATTATTTCATGATAAATGATGAGTCAGTATCTGGAACCACTCTGTGAGACGTTGTTGACATCAGTGCTTTGTATAATAATTAGATAAAAACGGAGGGGCGCCTGGGTGGCTCGGTTGGTTAATTGCCCGACTTTGGCTCAGGTCTGGACCTCACTGTTCATGAGTTCGAGCCCCGCGTCGCGCTCTGTGCTCACAGCTCGGAGCCTGGAGCCTGCATCGGATTCTGTGTCTCCCCTCTCTCTGCCCCTCCCCTGCTTGCGCGCTGTCTCTCTCTCTCTCAAAAATGAATAAACATTAAAAAATAATTAAATTAAAATAAATGCAGATGGGGGCTTGGGGAGACGAGGGGGCAGAGCATGTTATTTAATAAATGAAATGATCTAATGGTGTTTCCCGAAAGGGGCAGCATTGAGCTGTCGGGTTGCTCAGTAGACCCGAGTCCCTGCGAGCTTCTAACTGCTTCCTCTCCTGAGCTACCGCTAAAGCTCACGTCGCCAACACGCGTGTATATTTTCACTCACAAATTACCTGCAATATGGCGGCAATCCCTTACGCAAATTACCAGCAATGCACCAACTGAAATTTTCGGGGGATGAAATTTAGAAAATTAAAGTAAAGAGTTTTTCAATGCCCCGTTCTGTATTCCATGGGAGTGTGGGTGCACGGGGCCGGTCTCCTCGCCGAGGAGGACTGGGACTCTCGCGGAGGCCAGGGGCTCCGCGGTCAAGGCTGCGGGCAAGGTCGGAGGACCCCTGACCGCCCTCGGCGCCCCCCGCGCCGCCCCACTCACCCGGATGCTGTTTACGATGGCGGCCGTTTTGCTCTCGGCGGCCTCCGGGTTTCCGATGAGGTAATCCCAGGCACAGAACACCCGCCAGCAGAACGTGTAGTTTTCATTGGAGGCTCTGGCGAGGCTCGTGCGCGAGTTCTTGGCCATCCTGCAAGAGAGGAGCCGGGACGAGCATGTGAGGGCAGCGTCAGATGGGCCCCGGCCGCCCCTGGGGGGCACCGGTGGGTCCAGCGCCCCTCTTGTGCAGATGGCATTGGCCACTCTGGTGGCCGGGAGGTCACTGAAGGCATGTGTGCCCGGGGCCGGGCAGTGTGACTGTGAAATCAAACTCTCCCTGGAGCTGACTTCGTCTTCCTGCCCACGGAAGGGAGCCTGTCAGGTGCCTCCTGCCCATGACACCCTTGAGATGCCTCTGAAGGCAGGAGCCGCCGTCCCTCTTCCTTCAGACTGAAGGTCAAAGTCCCTCTGCCTTCAGACTGTCTCTGGTGATAAGCTTCCTGCCAAGTGGAGGCCCCTGGGTCACTGTGCACCTCTTTAGGCTTTTGTTTTTTGAAGGTGATGGTGATGGTGCCCATGAGGCTGACAGAAGCAGCCGGTGAGCCACGCAGGGTGGGGCCGGGTTCTCCCTGGACTCCCAGCCCGTCAGTCAGTCCGCTGTGTCTGGCCCCAATACAGAAGCGGGGCGTGTGAAGGCTGGCAGGGCACCCGGCCGTCTTGGGAGCCAACCCGCCCATTTTAGTAATGAGGCCCGGGGAGGGGAAGTGAGTGGCTGTGGGTCTCGCGGTGGGGACGGTGCGGGACGCCTCACCCCCAGCCACTTCCTCCCACTGTCTTCCTCCCACCGTGTCTCCTCTCAGTGATGGACCGGGTGCGCCAACCGCATCATGACGCGGATGAGCCTGTCCCTTACCGAACTCGTAGCTCGGTCACAGGCCGACGTGCGGCCAACGGAGAATGTTTGGCTTTCTGCAAGCTCTGGTCACTTAGACCGTCCTGTTCCTATCTCTGTCACTGCACTTACTAAATCGCCTGAAATTACGTTAACTGATAAGTCTGTGGGATTCTTGTCTCTCCAGACCCAACCCGGAGCCTGGCACACAGCTGCTGGTTAAAATGAGCACATCTCTCTTTAGCTTTGGTCCCCCCACCTACAAAGTGGGTACAGTTCTGCCTTAACGTTACACGGTATTGGCCAGCTTGCGATCACACGTATCACTCTTGGCATGTATTTGGAGAAACTGAGCAGCCATACTTTTTTAAGAGGATGATGAAGCTGTAAGCAAACACAGCCATGCCCACCAGGAAGTACGCCAGGGGCAGCCGGTAGCCCGCTCTCCCGATCCTTCTCTCCCTGCCGTAATAGCCGTAGAAGAGGACGGAGTACTGTAGATAACCCTGCAAAGAGAGAACACTCAGCGTCACTTCCGGGCTCCAGAACTGTGGCCCCCGTTCAGCCCTCCCTCAAGATGAGAGTGCGACCCAGCCTCCACCTCACCCCCAGGGACCAGACGGTGTCCAGGTCTTGGGCAGACATAACACTCTCCTTGGGGATCGTCTTGCTGTCCGTGCTTCCGAAGGGCTGGCCCGCAATGAGCTGGTGGGAGAGAACAGGACGTCGTGGGATCCTCAGTGAGGGCAGGGGACCAGAAGAAAAGGGGTGGCCGATCCCCACGGCCTGTGAAGGCGTTGCACGTGTGAGATCTCTAGGGGCTGGATCTCTGTTGATTCTCACTGATGGAGAGGTAATCCTGGGTGGGCAGATTTTCTCTTCGCTTGATCAGCCCGCCCGGGTATTCTGTCGCTGGGCTGGACGGGGCTTCTACAGATGGGTTTTTGAGGTCACCGGGTTTCTTTGATGGCACGGAAGATAACCCCGTTTACTTTGGGAGGACAAACGTTAGTTGAGAAGTGGGTTTTATTTGAACAGTGTCTGCACACTGGCCCAGATGCCGAATCTGGCCTGTCACTTCTTTTTGAACAGCCTAAGAGCTAAGAAGCGTTTTTGCATTTTTAAATGGTTGGAAAAGAATTAAAAGAAGAATGATATATCGTGACACTTAAGAACGATCTGAAAGTCAAATTTCAGTATCCATAAATAGAATTCGACTGGGGGCGCCTGGGTGGTTCAGTCGGTTGAGCGTCCGACTTCAGCTCAGGTCGTGATCTTGAGGTTCATGGATTCAAGCCCCGCATCAGGGCTCTGTGCTGACAGCTCGAAGCCTGGAGCCTGCTTCGGATTCTGTGTCTCCCTGTCTCTCTGCCCCTCCCCTGCTCACTCTCGCTCTCTCAAAAATAAACAAACATCAAAAAAAATAAAAAAAAAATAGAATTCTACTGGAACACAGCCACACTGTTCATGTGCCGTCCGTGGCCACTTTCACACCGCGGGCAGACAGAAGGGGTGTGACAGGGGCTGCGTGGCCCTGCAAAGCCCGAGCTATTTACTAGCTGGCCCTCCACAGAAAAAGTTTGCTTGAATACAAGGATGATGAGGGGAGTCGTGTTATGAAACTACTCTGACATCTCTTGTTTTTAACGACTGGCATTTTTATCTCTCCTGGGCTAGTTCTTACCTCTGGAATGACGATAAAAGCACCTGTCATAATTGTGAGCACAATATTAATTCCAAATAACCATCTCAAGAATATGAAGTAGGAGGCAACACCAGATCCAAAATGACCTACAGAAAGACAAGATAATAAGAACGATTAAAGAAAAAACCAAAAAACCAAAAAAAACCAAAAAACCCAAGACAAACAAACAAAAAACCCCCACACGCACACAAAAACCAAAAACCAAAAAACAAAACAGTATAAACAGGATGAACAATATAAAACCCTCACGGTGCAAAGTTCTCTGTAAGCAACGTTGCAGTTGTTCGTGTATCGGGGCACAGACCAAGAAGGCCAACTGGGATGTTCCCCCAAAATAGTCATTTACGTGGGTCAAGATGTTCCCTGGTATTTCCAGTTATAAGCACAAAAAAAAAATCCCTAATTTCATAAGTTCCCTAATGACATATTCATTATGTCATTATACTTCAAATTCATTATGTCAAAATACTTCTGAAATACTCGTCAAATTTACAACATTTCATGTATGTTCAGAAGAATCAGCATCTTTTGAGGGGAGCCTGGGTGGCTCAGTCGGTTGAGGGTCTGACTCTTGACTTCTACTCAGGTCATAATCCCAGGGTGGTGAGATCGAGTCCCGCATCTGGCTTTGCACTGGGAGCCTGCGTGGGATTCTCTCTCTCCCTCTGTTCCTCTCCCCTGCTCATGCGCTCTCCTTATAAAAATAAAATTAAAAAAACCAACTCTTTTAAAAAAAGAATCAACATCTTTTGAGAATTTTATATATATATATATATATATATATATATATATATTTCATTTGTTATAGTTTTGAGAATTCCCAGGATTTTTCTTAGAAGTTTTTTGTCTTAATTTCAAGATATATAGCAATTGGCTAGATGTTAACATTAGGGGAAACTGGGTAAAGGAATTATAGAAACTCCTTACAACTTTCCTATATACCTACACTTTCCTATATATTTTATTGTAAATAAAAAGTGTATTCAAAACCTAATTTCTAATAAGAAGATAAGGGTGTGTGTGATCTGTACCATACTTAAAAAAAAAATCCCCTGAATTTGTATTTCAAATTTAGTTTATATTGGTCACAATAAATAGGAAAACACAAAACATCACAAAGAAAAAAGAACATTACCTATTCTAGAACACTAAATTAACATTATTATTAGAGTTTCTGGGGCGCCTGGGTGGCTCAGTCGATTAAGCATCCGACTTCGGCTCAGGTCATGATCTCACGGTTCGTGGGTTCGAGCCCCGCGTCGGGCTCTGTGCTGACAGCTCGGATCCTGAGGCCTGCTTCAGATTCTGTGTCTCTCTCTCTCTCTGCCCCTCCCAGGCTCATGCTCTGTCTCTCTCTGTCTCTCAATAATAAATAAACGTTAAAAAAATTTTTTTTAAAATTTCTATTAGAGTTTCTAACAAGCTTTTCGTGTGACCCCTCATTATTATTCTCCACGTATAGATTTTTTGCATAAAATTGGCATCTGTCTACAACATGCATCTTGAGTTATTAATTATTATCAGCATTTTCTCACACAAAAAAAAATTCTTCCATAAAATAAATTGTATTGCTTCGTCAGCTGAATTTTCCGTAGTTTACTTAACCTCGCCCCACTCCCGGCCATTTCGGAAGTTTCTGACTTTTCACTTGGTGGGGGATTCACTGGGGTGAATAAGTCTGCCATAGACCATTTCTGTCCAAGGTCAGGGCACACTGGGCAAGCGCTCTCTGGAGAAAGGGAGGGTGGGGGTCAGGGCAGGTCAGGGGAAAGGGCCAAGCAAGGAGACGGTGCTGGAGCCTGGCTTCCGCCGATCCCACCGCGGATCCTGGAAGGCAGATTGCACAACACGGTGGGTTGGCCCCCCTTGGCACAAGGAGCTGGACTTCGTCCGTCACGGCCTCTGGGCCCTCGGCGGGGGCAGGTGATATGTGCCCTGCATCTGGAACAGTGTTGGCCCAGGGTGGCGCTCCGGAGACCTGGGGTGGGGGGTGGGGTGGAGGGGTGGGGGGGGAGGGGCAGCCGTGAGTCACAACATCCACACCCAGAGCTGCCGGGAAAAGCTGGGCCAGCCAAGTCGAGAAATCCGGGTGGGGCACCGACTTTGTCCGCCTGCGCTGATTTTGTCGTGGCTCTCGTTTCTTCTGCCGTTAAGGGATGGGGGAGTTTTATCGAAGGGCACAAACAGCATGAAGGTTTTTGCTACAGATTTTAACTTTCCCCTGGAGACGCCTTCCCAGTGGGCAGTCCCGCCCATCGCGTGTGCCGGTGCTAAGTTCCACCGAAATGCCGAAAATGGGCTTTTCTCCCTTTGACTCTCAGCTTTGCTGTCTCAAGGATGTAGGTTGCCTTTATAGGTGACCAAATGCAGCCCCCTCTTCCTTGACGATTTCCTTCTTCACCTTCGGGATTGGACAGGCTTCTGTCCTGATCCATTCGGAGATCACACGCTCTCTCTTAATTCTTTCGTGGTTTCCCTATTTTATGTTTAATAGCTAATGGGACTTTAAGTGGAGGATCTAACAGAACTCTGTAAGAATCCAGTGTATCTGCAGTGCTGTGCTACAGATTCAAGGGCGGTAGTGTTCCTCATGTCCTTGAACCCTTTGGTTACGCAAGCTCATGTGCATCGTCAAAAAAAATTTTTTTTCGACGCGTCTTCTGGGTGGTTTTCTTCCATATACGTTTCACGATCATCTTGTTGAGTACAGAAAATTAAAAAACTGCGTTGAGGTTTTTACCGCAATTGCTGGAAAGCCGTAAAGTGACGTTAAGAAGGCCCACATCTTCCAAACATGAAGTCACCTGTGCCTCTCACAAGACTCTTGAGATATGTGGTGGCCCAATTTTACAGCTTCCTTCATTTCAGACCCACTGTTGAGTTTGTTCCTGGCACTGTGTGCTCTGTGTTATGGGTGCGTGTTGTGTGAACGAGTTTAGAATATGTTTTCTAAATGGTGCCACTCATGCCTAAGAAAATGCAGATTTCTGAGTTTTGGTTTGGCAAATGCTCACATTAACCTTGGGCAGTTTTCCACCTGCTCCTTCTGGGTCTGTGTCGGGTCCGAGTCACGAACGACCCGTGAGCCGCAGCGAATGTGGGACAGCTGTCGTCCGGGGAAGCGGTGGACAGATGCCTTCCGTCTCCACCGTCCCTCGTCCAGCCCGGCGCCTCACCACGCGCGGGGCGAGGACCGGGACACGGAGCCCCTTCTCGGGCCACGCTGTCGTCTGGCCACTGGCAGGGCCTCCCCGCTGCCCCCCACCCCCCCACCCCCCGAGCGCCCACACTTACTCTCGATTTTCTTTATCCTCATTTCCCAGGGGATGAAGGTGACCATGAAGTTACGGGCCCCGCGAGCAAATTTCCGCCAGAGCTGGAAAGGAGGGAGCAGGGTTAGCGGGCTTCGCATTTGTCAGGATGGCAGTGACATCGTGACGCTAAGGTCCCTGGTGGAGGAGAGGTTCCCAGACACGCCTGTGATTATGACGTCATAGGGCTTGAGGCCACACTAGGACCAGAGCAGCCCCTGTCCGCTCTTATTAGGGTGACGACACCTGCTTGGGACCTGAGCTGCGGCGTCTGTATCGACGTGCGTATGGTCCAGGGTCACAGGCTGCCTTATTCCTACCGTTCCCGCCCTGGGGACTAGTGGAAATCCCTTGAGGAGTGATGTCCACTCTGGGGCTGGGGCCCAGGAGTCTGCATGGCCAGCAAACTGCCCCGATGACCACAATTCCCCGCTTGGGGGATGAGAGTCTAGAACATACGCCGAGCACGAGCCCTGCCCGCCGTGTGCCTCCCGTCCCACACCTGTGCTGGTCTCCTGCCCTCTCTCCTGGCAGAGGCCACCAGCGGGGAGATCTGCAAATTCGTCTTGTGTGTTTAAGAGGCAACTGCCAAGAGTTCAAGCTCTCTCTCTCTTTTTTTTCCTCCTCTCTCTCTTTCCTCTGAGGAGAATAAAGCACAGCGCGCCGGGACTCCGGCCGCTCCCTCACAATGTTGGCAGGCTGTCCATTTTAACACACAAACAATCCGGGCTTGTGTTGGAAGCAAATGATATCACCGCGGAAAGAAGGGCTCCAAATGCAATTATAGGATTCTGAAGTCTGAGACAGCGCGCGGTCCTGATGCCTGAACGCACGATCGTGCCGTTCGGGTTGTGCCTGCCAAGGCCAGACACGCGAAACGCAAATCTGTTCGAGTTTCACCAGACGTTGTAATTGTTGGTCTTCTGTTCATGACCCAAGACGCAGCTCAGACCTAACCACGCCCGTGATGCGTCCGCTCAGGGTCTCTGGAGAGAGGCAGACCCTGCTCCCTGCAAACTTCCCGGCCATCGACATTCTCGTCATGCTCAGCTCATCCTACCTCGTGCTGCCCTTCTGTTTTGTTTTTTTCTTTTTCCCCGTGGCTTATGTCCTTTGGCACGGAGGCGAAGACCAAAGCTTTCGCTCTGTTGTCCCTGCAGCAGGCAGAGGCAGGGTGATCACACATCCTCGGGGGAGGGTTTGGTGTTGGAAAGCATCTGAGTCTCTGGCCCGCGGTGAAGTCCTGCGGTGTAAGCAGCCCTGGAGGAGGGCCCCAGACCTGATGCCAGCTCCAGTTCAACCGCTACCTTACCGCGCGCTCCTGGGAAAGGCGTTTTCTTTCAAGGTCCTCATCGGTCCAAGAAGTGGGCTTTGATCAGTGGTATTCAGAGTTACTCTTCCAATGAGAATTTCAGTGCATGAAACAGACTAACGCAGAGCAATTTTTCTAAGTGGGAGATGCAAACCCTCCTCCCCCCCGCCTCTGGTGCTCATGTGACAAGTCAGGGGCCCCGAACTCAGCTTCAAGGCCGCCAGACCCTCAACGCTCGTTCTGGTGACGACGGTCTGCCCTAGCCTTCTAAAGGAGCTTCCTTGAAACACGTGATTTGTTATGACCAAGATTCCAAAAGGCATGGGGAAAAAACACCTGATTCTCTGATGATGTGCATCAAATCTCCATGGAAAGCCTGAAACTCTGAAATGATTTGAGATTTTAAGAGCAGAGCAAAAACAAAACAAAGCAAAACCAGGAGCCAGACTTGGAAGAAATGGGTCTTAATTGTGGGCCTGGGTTACTGAGTCTGGTAAGACTCCGTACCAAATAAGCTCATTCTTGCCTCTTTGGGAAGTCTTGTAAGTTCACCTGGAATAAGTGTGTTCTAACCACACGAATGCTAGTTTATGAAAAATGCATTCATCCAGAGCACGTCCTGAGCACTGTGTGTGTTTCTAGTACAGCGGATGCAAGTCGACAAGACACGTAAGACGTCAGCTGGCCCCGAGCTTGCATCCAGATAGAGGGAAGGCAACGAAAGGGTCAACACCATCGTGGGACGTGGTCCATTAGGACTGGAGGAGAGAGCTCTTTTAAACAAGGGGGTCAGGAAAGGTCTATCTGCAGAGGTCATACTTGAGCTGAGACTTGAATGAAAAGAAATCAAGACTTCAAAAAATAATAAATCGGTAGAGGAGTTCTCTAGGAGGGCAGGACAGCACACAATCCGCGAGTTAGCACATGCTGGACATTTTACAGCAGAGGATGGAAGGGGGGAGGTGGGGTAGATCCAACAGGTGGCAATGGCCAGATCAGTTGGGTCATGGGAAGGAGTGAGATTTAACTCTAAGTGTAATGAATGCCTATCTGTCTCTCTGTCTGTCTATCTATCATCTATCTATCTATCTATTATCTCTCTATCATCTCTCCATCCATCCATCCATCGACCCATCTATTTATCTATCTATCATCTATTATCTATCTATCTACCTATCATCTATCAACCATCTATCTATCTATCATCTGTTTATCATCTATCTATCTATCTATCTATCTATCTATCATCTCTCCATTCGTCCATCCATCCACCCATCTATCATCTATCTCTCTATCAATTATCTATCTATCTATCTATCTATCTATCTATCATCTCTCTATGTATCTGTCATCTCTCTATCTATAATCTCTCCATCCATCCATCTATCATATCTATCTATCTATCTATCTATCTATCATCTCTCCATTCATCCATCCATCCACCCATCTATCTATCATCTATCTATCAATCATCTATCTATCTATCTATCTATCTATCATCTCTCTATGTATCTGTCATCTCTTTATCTATAATCTCTCCATTCATCTATCTATCATATCTATCTATCTATCTATCTATTATCTCTCCATCATCTGTCCATACATCCACCCATCTATTTATCTATATCTATCTTCTATCTATCTATCTATCTATCTATCTATCTTTTAAGTAAGGAAACAGTTTAAACAGTTTAAACAGTTTAAGTAAACAGTTTACTGTTTCAAGGATTGCCTGGGCTCCCGCACGGAGGAGAGTGGATTATAGGGGGACGTGTGCGAAAGCAGTAGGACCTTCCGGGAGGCCAATCAGCCTGTATACCATCATAGGCAGGTGCCAAATCATGCCATGCAGGCTCTAGGGAAGGGTGACCTCCCTGGTGGGTATTGCGTGAAAAACAAAGGACGTAGAATATTAGAACCAGAAGGAATCTTGAGAATCACATGTGAAAACCAAAGTCAGAGCAGGGAAACGATGGCAGAGAGACTTGGGTGTCCTCCCTCCTGCCGCAGAGACTTCTCGGGTCCCGGAGGCCCCACCCACTCAGACCTTGCTTCCGTAAGAAACAGGGACCCCTGCTGGCACTGAAGGAGGACTGCCTGTAAGGCTCAGGTGGAGACCCAGGGGGGCGAGGACACAGGCCGGACACCGGGGAGGGCTCCCCAGGATGCCTTGTGCTCTGCAGCCGGGACTCCCAGGACAGGGTGGAGCCCCTGGGAGTGGTGACCGGATCTCAGTGCCGGGAGTCACAGGAGAATGGGTAGCCCGTGACACAAAACGTACTATTTGGAAAACAGTCGCATCTTCGTCGGACAAACCAAGGACTATAAACAGATGGGCTGCGGGCTGGATGGCTTCTGTTTTCTCTCCGCGGCAGCCGGAGTGGGTGCTGGTCCTCTGTGGTTCGTGTCAAAATTTCCAGCGTAACAAATTATAGGGGCTTCTGTGTGGCTCCGTCGGTTAAGCGGCCGACTCTTGATTTCGGCTCAGGTCATGATCTCACGGTTGTGAGTTCGAGCCCCACTTTGAGCTCTGTGCTGACAGTGCAGAGGCTACTT
The DNA here is from genome assembly GCF_007474595.2 of Lynx canadensis. Taxonomy (NCBI): domain Eukaryota; kingdom Metazoa; phylum Chordata; class Mammalia; order Carnivora; family Felidae; genus Lynx; species Lynx canadensis. The sequence continues at coordinate 2,165,003 of NC_044308.2, forward strand.
TGGGATTCTTTCTCCCTCTCTGCCCCTCCCCCACTCCCACTCTCTCTCTCAAAATAAAAAAAAGAAATACACATAAAAAGGTGGAGGAATGTTGTTCCGAACAGGGAGGGGAGGAACCAAAGCGTGAAGAAGACACGCGAAAGGGGGACCTGTCTTTGACACTTTACTGCACCCCCCAGAAGGCGGAAGTGACCCAGTCGGGACATGACCCCAGGGCCTGGGACAAAGCGTGGCACGTGGATTAAACTGAACTGGATTGAACCCCTTTCTGCAGGGCCATTGCTCCTACAAAGGTGCCACCGAGCACCTTTGGGCAGCCCGTCTCTAGGTGAGGCTGGGAATTCTGGTTCCCCTTCTCATTCTGGAAACCCTGAGTCTAGTAAGTCAGCCCCTGGTCGAATTACACCTTTAATCCTTACTGATGTCACTGTGACTAAAAGTTGCTGTGCTTTTCACTCATATATATTACAGGTTGTCTGAACAGGACCTTCTAGTATTTTCCAAGAGACTTCCCACTGCATTGCAGGCCATCTGTTTAGGGAAAATGAGGGAGCCGGGCGGCACATATGCTTAGCATTAAAAGGATAATTTTGTTAAATGTATTTATTGCATGAGCCCCATCATCGCCTGACAGGCATAAGCACTCAGGGGTAATTTTCGTCCTAGGAATAGATTAGAGTTTTCAGGCACAGTCTGTGCAAAGGAAGAAGAAAGCCAAGGCAGAGCCTTGAGGACCCTTTGCGACTTTATCTAATTTTTCAGTTAAGTAAAATTTAGGACCAGCTTTAATTAAAAGTTTTTTACATTTATTTATTTTTGAGAGACAGAGAGAGACAGAGCACAAGTGGGGGAGGGGCAGGGAGGGAGGGAGACACAGAATCCGAAGCGGGTTCCAGGCTCCGAGCTGTCAGCACAGAGCCCGACGCGGGGCTCGAACCCACCAACTGGGAGCCGAAGTCGGAGCCCAACCGACGGAGCTACCCAGGTGTTCCGTGACCAGCTTTAATTTAAACTTCATTAAGGATTTTGTTGGTTTGTTTCAGAGAATCTGAAAAGAGTGCATTTGTCAACTCTTATCTGTTACAATATAACCAACTTAAAAAAATATAATATCCAATATTGGCAAAAATATGAAGGCAGGAAAACTTGTCATGCATGGCAAGGTGAACTATCAAGGGTTTTGGAAAATAATTTATTAATATTTATCAAGAGCCAGAGCACCTGGATGGCTCAGTGGGTTAAGTGTCCAACTCTTGATTTCAGCTCAGGTCATGATCACACGGTTTGTGAGTTCAAGCCCTGCACGGGGCTCTGTGCTGACAGTGCAGGGCCTGCTTGGGACTCTCTCCCTCTCTCTCTCACACACTCTTTTTCTCTCTCTCAAAGTAAATAAATAAACTTTAGGAAAAAAAATACTTATCAAGAGCCAAAAAACAAATTTTACTTTTCTACAATGATTATAGTTCTGGCATTTATCCCAGGAAAGGAATTTTAAAGGGTAGAAAAAGCACTATGTGCAAAGATAGTCTTTGCAGGGTTATTAATAATAATGAAAAATTAAAGGCAATTTAAATATACACCAGCAGACAAATAACAAATTAAGTTAATTTACCAGGAGACAAATAACCAATTGAGTTAATGTACTTGTCTGTCACGGGAGACAACATGTGTAAAACGTTCAGAGCAACACGGAAAAATCCTTGTGTTATGGGCTTAAGTGAAAAAAACGTTTGTACGCTGTGATTACTCTGTGTGAAAATTATAGACTCAGTGACTGAAATGTGAGCTCTAGAAAAAGATACTATATAAGAGGATGATTTTTTTCTTTGGCTTCTGAACATTTATGGGAATGATCGCAATGTCTCTCTAAACAGATCATTGCAATTAGATACTAAAGTTTAGCTTTAAGGGGCTGAATGGGAAAAATAACAAACAAAAAACATAGCACTGAGTTCTCAAATAAGCGCTGGGATAGATGTATAACGTTCCCATTACAAGACACGCTGTAAATAAAACTTATACGTACGGGAGGGAGTAAGTCAGGAAAAATGCTAGATCATTCTCTCGAGGGAAGATAGCTTTTCTGGGATGAGTCAGGTTTACCCAGGGTCATGTACAAATGGTGAGTGATGGCCCCAGGGACTAAAGTCCAAGTTCTGGGACGTGCAGACCCTCCAGGGACCAGCATCGCTCTACGGCTGTAACGACTGATGCGCACAGCCGATGTATAATGGCAAGCACGATGTCACGCACCTTCCTGGCCCCGAGGCCACAGGGAGGGGTGGGATCGCCATGCGTACACGGTCTCACCTCTGCACCTGCCGCTTGGTATCCTCGGGTCCTGGTCAGCCTCCCTTCGAACTTCAGCACAATCTCCTTCGCTCGCCTGAGACAAGACAGCGATGACAGTGAGAACAATTTTGGCACTGCTGGAATCGTGGCGAAACGTGTGAAAGCGTGGCAGGAGCAGGTGGCCAAACGTGAGGGACAAGATACTGTGGCAGGGAGCCGGCTATGAAAGTACGCAAACCGTTCATTTCCTGACTTCCAGCGACCAGAGGGCTCCCTTACCAAATATTTTCCGGAAAACAAAACAAAACAAAACAAAACAATTTAAAAGGATACATTTACAGAAAATGATGAGTTAATGCCCAAATGAGTTACAACTAAATTTCTTTTTTTTAAACATTTTTTAAAAAAATTCACCTATTTTGAGAGAGCGAGCGCGTGAGCAGGGGAGGGGCAGAGAGAGAGGCAGAGAGAGAATCCCAAGCAGGCTCCAGGCTGTCGGTTCAGAGCCCGGCATGGGGCTTGAACTCAGGAACCGCAAGATCACGACCTGAGCCGAGATCAAGAGTTGGACGCTTAACGGGCTGTACCCCCCTGGGCGCCCTACAACTGAATTTCTTAAAGCCCTCCCCTGATTCCGGTTGTTGGCCGGGAATCGTGAGCGTTGGAAGTCCCGGCAGCGGGTGCTAGCGCCTCGGCCCCTCACTTAACCTCGGCGGCCGCTCCCTGCAGCCCTCGCGTCTGGAATTGAAGGTCAGACCTAGTTTCGGAGAGCCCGCTTCAGGGAGGGGGTCGTGGGTGTCTGGTTACCGCGGCGTCTTCCCTCCCGCAAACTACTGACACACGCTGACCGGTGTGGTGGGTTGACCTGATGTCTCCACCTACATGATTCATCCCTGCAGCGCACCGAAGTCCCCGGGATGGATGGTCAAACCCACACCTAAATGAACAGCGGGGTTAGACCATCCCCGTTGGCGCTAATGGGGCGGACGGGAGTCGAGGACTCTTGGGGATGAAGGTCACCTTCGAGGCCACCTCGTCTGACGCTGCGCTGATGAGACCCTCGTTATCCATGACCAGCCCCCTCCCCTTGACTGTGCTCGGTGCCTCTTCAGAGCCCCTCGACCTTCAGTCTGCCCGGCTCGCTGGTGAGGAAGGTCTCGCACACGCCTCTCAACAGCCGTTTAGCGGCCCTCTCCCCGGTCCTGAGTCCCTCCCTGAGACCCCAGGAACTAGCTGACTCCCTTTTCCGAGCGAAACGTGACCGAACTGGAGCGTTTGCTGGGATCTGGAGACCGGTGCCCTCGTTGCAACCACCCCATCATCCCGGCCCCGCCAGCCAATGCCCTGGCTTCATTCCGGTCAGGACCAGAAATGCAGGCAAGGGTGAGGGTTGACGCCCTGCCCTGCAGAGCATCTAAAAGACAGAGGCCTGTACAAGTGACATCATTTATCTCATCTGATCATTTATCATTTTCTTCCTGCAGACATTTTCTGCACACTTCGTTGGGGCAAGCAGACTGGGGCACACAGGCGCGTGAAACGGAGTTGTTGTCCCGGAAGGCACCCCCTCTCTGATAGCGTGAAAGAGACCGAAAGCCACAGTAACGGAGGGCGACAGGGTGGGCCGGGCACTCAGGAACCAGGGGGGACCGAGCTAGCCTGGCCCCGTTAGGGAGCCGGCCGCTGGCTTCCCTGCGAGGTGAACAGACCCGTCCTCCCCGACAGGTGGCTGTTGCCCCAGACCCAGCCGGGACCCCTGCCCTTTTCCGCGTCCGCCTCGCTCCCTGGGTCCCCAGGCGGTCAGGCTTCGGTGGCCTCTGTGCTTTCCAGACGCCTCAGCGGGTCCAATTAGGGAGGCAGGCATCGCTCTGGTAGCTCCGGAAGGTGACGAGGGAGGAGACGCGCGGGTCCAGGGGATGATCTACGGAGGTGCTCAGAGGACCAGCCTGTCTGAGAGCCTGACCGCCTCCGCCCCAGGCAGCGCCGTGTGGCCCGGCCGCTGGCCAGGCGTCAGGGCGGAGGGCCCGGATTTTGCCCTTTGGCTCGGGAAGTGTATCGGCTGAAAAGTTATCATTTGCTGCGCTCTGCCTGCAGGTTAAAATGGCTTAGGCTCTTACTGGTAATTAATGGTTGTGAATTACTGATTAGTAATTACTACTTCCTCCCACTAACCACCAGCCAGCAATCCTTAACAGTGTTTCTGTACGACTTTTAAAAATCCGGATACAACTGCCTCTCTCTCTCTGCCTCTCCCCACGCGCACGTTTTCAAAATAAATAAATAAACTTAAAAAAAAGGGGGTGGGGAAGGGGCGCCTGGGTGAGTCAGTCCGTTAAGTGTCTGATTCTTGATTTCAGGTCAGGTTGTGATCTCACAGTTCCCGAATTGGAGCCCGGCCTCAGGCTCTGCGCTGACGGTATGGAGCCTGCTTGGGATTCTTTCTCTCTGCCCCCCACCCCCCACCACCTCTCTCTCTCTCTCTCTCTCTCTCTCTCCAAATAAATAAATAAATAAATAAATAACTTTAAAAATTGTGATACAACACATGACTCTTTCTTTCTTTCTCTCTCTTTCTTTCTCTTTCTTTCTTTCTCTCTCTCTGTTTCTTTCTTTCTTCTTTCCTTCCTTCCTTAGAACTGAGAAGGTTCTAATCCTGTCCACGCAGGGTGCCTGCTGGTCAGGGCTACTGTCTGTTTCTCCGGGAAGGTCCACTTGACAGGTCAGGGGAGCTCATTAAGGCCATTCGATTAACCCCCTCTGCTGTGCTCCCGGGCATCGGCATCATCAATCAGTCCTCACTGGTGGGGCCTGACCGCCGGGGACCAGAGACAATGCGAGTCGCTTGCCTGGTTCACCTCGTTTAACCCCGGAACAGGGGTCAGTGGATCTTAACCTTCAGTATGTGACAGAATCTGCTAGAATGCCTGTTAAAAATCCTGGGCCCCTCCCATCGTGGTAGGGTCCCCTCCCTAAGGAAAAAAAAAATCTCAAGGTAACCTGGCTCTGTGCCTGCATCACAACCTCCCTCATGACCTTGTAACATGAGACCACTTAATCAGGCTGCGCGCGCGCGCGCGCGCGTGTGTGTGTGTGTGTGTGTGATCATATACGGGAGACAAAGAAGTAGAAAGTATATAAAAAACGAGTCCACATGGCCATGCCGGTGAAAGTAATGTCTATTTTCAGTCTGGCTCATACACTTGTCTCTGCTGAGTCTGGCCATTTTGTTCACGTCTCCACACGATGCTAAGATCTAGCGTTTGCAAGGGAGGTAGAAAACCACACGTTCTCCACCAGCACGTGCACACACACACACACACACACCCACACAGAAACTGGCCACCTGGAGGCACCCGTGGCTTCTCAGAGTCACGTCTGGGATGCCTGGTCACCACCGTCAAGTGGGTCTCAGTGCTCATCCCCTTGGGCGGGACCGGGCGGCCTCGTGGAAAACACACGGACGATAATCAGTAGTGAGAAGGGAAGCCCCTACCTCAGTGCTCCCAGCTTCTGCCTCATGGTCCAAGGTCTGCAGCGAATGTTTGCCATGAGATCTTTCTGGAACTGAATATTCTGGAAGATTTGTTCTGGATCATTGCTGTCCCCTGTTTCATCAGCATTAAAGCTGTCGTCCAACTTGCTGAATGGATCAGGACATTAAGGAGGAAATCTGATTAGTAGAATTGCTTCCAGCAAGGACCTTGCCCAGGGTACATCCAACATCTCGCTGCCCCGGGGTCATCTGTATGAAGTTTCTACGCGTGGAGGGATGAGGGACCCAGGGAGGCAGAGAGAGAAGGTGGCGGTCCTGGCAGCCACCGAAATACGTGTAGTGGAGCCTGATGGCTTTAGTGGCTCGGGAAAGGAAGACGGTTTCGCAGCGTGAAATCTATTATCAGAAGACGTCACACCAAGAGATAAGAGGGTGCTTATGAACAATTCCTGGACAGCACCATCGTTGTGGGCAAAACAATTTCTCTTTCAGGCTGATTGAAATAGTCAGCTAGTTTTAAAGACGGGGCTCCTCCTTGTCCCCCAACTCTGGAGGTGAAATAAAGAGAAACCCAACGTTGTCATCCGGAGACCCTCCCCGCGTTCCTGCCTCCTTAAAACGGAGAGGCAGGACTGTCAGCGATTTCTTTAAGCAAGAGTTTAGCCAAGCGGATTTACGTGGGCAAATCTTTCAGGGAAGCGGTGACTCCGGAGGAGAACAATTTGTCAACGTGTAGCAATGCTTATTCCCCCTAACAATTAAGTCCGAGGTGACTTCTCAGGAGGAGGGAAAAGAGTCTTCTGCGACAGCTATTTGATCAATGATGCGCTTAGAAGAGAAAATCATTCCTTTGCTTTTCTCTAATTCCGACGGTTTTCATTTACCCCTAGGAGGATTTCCTTCAATTTCTCCAAACTGATGGAGGTTTTGATATACCTTTATAAATATTTAACAAACTGATGGAGGTCTTAATATACCTTTATAAATATTTAACAGATTCCAACGGCACTCCCTCACTTCTCCCTGGCCTGAAGCCTGTGCCAACAGGCACCTTATTTATTATGATGGATGTATTGCCCACTCCCTCTTGACATCGCATAATTGCGTAAACAGACAGAAAACAGAGGGCGCACGCCCGTGGGTTCGGCCGGGTTGGGGGACGCCAGGTTCGGGTCCCCCGGTCAGCCGGCAGGTACAGTCGCCTCCCTCTGGGCACGGAGTCGAGATGGCTAACCCGGGTGTGGAGAGCCCAGAGAAAGGAGTTTGGGAGTCCACTCTCAAGGACCGGGGGACGGAGCGGGGTCTTGGCCCTCAGGTCGGACGCAGGCAAGGCTCGGGGTGACCCAGGCTTCCCTTCCTCAGCACACCTGCGTCCTCCTCCCTGCGGGTGGGGGACACCAACTCACCCGAGCAGCAGGGACTCCTGGTACAGGCAGCGCTGGCCGGTGTTTCTCCGGATGCTTCTGTAGCGCTGGGACGCCCTGGCGGGCTTCATGGGGGCTGAGCCGTTGCCGGCAGTGTCCCGGGGAAGCAGGGAGGGGGGGAGGTCTGGGCCCCGGAGGTCTCCCGAGGGGAGCCCCTCCTTGCCCTGTCTCCTGATCTCCGGAGCAGGACTGCGACCGTGCAGCTGGCACCCGGCGAGGAGGCCAGCTGTGCGTGTGTGATGCGAAGGCGCCTGCCGCAGCGCGATTGGCCGGAGTCTGGGCCGGCAGAGGCGGGTGGCTCGGCCGGGCTGAGCCAGGGCTCATTAGGTGCCCCCCCCCAGTGATCACATCTGCGACCCCTCGGGCCCAGACGGGCCGCAGTGGTTTGCACAGTGCTTCGTCTCCATCCCCATGACTGGTGTCCACAAAATAATTAGGGAGAAGGCAAGGCAAGGCATGGCTTAGGGCTTTCCGTGTTTACGTCTCGAGAAAGAGGCTCAGAGGGGCGCCCGGGCGTCTCAGTCGGTCCGGCACCGACTTGGGCTCAGGTCGTGCTCTCGCGGTTCCCGGGTTCGAGCCCCACATCGGGCTCTGTGCGGACGGCCGGGAGCCTGGAGCCTGCTTCGGATTCCGTGTCTCCCTCTCTCTCTGCCCCTCCCCTGCGCGTGCTCTGTTTCTCTCTCGAACGTAAATACACATTAAAAAATTTTTTTTAACGTTTAGAAATCAACATTTTTGAAAAATTAGTCTAAAAATTGCGACAAATGATTCACATCAAAAGTAGTAATTCCTGGGGGCGCCTGGGTGGCGCAGTCGGTTAAGCGTCCGACTTCAGCCAGGTCACGATCTCGCGGTCCGTGAGTTCGAGCCCCGCGTCAGGCTCTGGGCTGATGGCTCGGAGCCTGGAGCCTGTTTCCGATTCTGTGTCTCCCTCTCTCTCTGCCCCTCCCCTGTTCATGCTCTGTCTCTCTCTGTCCCCAAAATAAATTAAAATGTTGAAAAAAAAAATTAAAAAAAAAAGTAGTAATTCCTCCTATCTAATTATCATAATATATGATTGGATACTAGAAATAGGTAATATGTTCAGATTAATCCATTTTTTTTTAAATTTTTTTTTCAACTTTTTAATTTATTTTTGGGACAGAGAGAGACAGAGCATGAACGGGGGAGGGGCAGAGAGAGAGGGAGACACAGAATTGGAAACAGGCTCCAGGCTCTGAGCCATCAGCCCAGAGCCCGACGCGGGGCTCGAACTCCCGGACCGCGAGATCGTGACCTGGCTGAAGTCGGACGCTTAACCGACTGCGCCACCCAGGCACCCCCAGATTAATCCATTTTATTCTGCCATACAGTTAAGCAAAGTGATCTCAATAAATCTGAAAAGCAAATCACTGGTTTGCACTAATTTGTTTTAATAAATCCCCATGGAACCTCAAGATTTGCTATTACCTCTGTCTCTACTCCAAAAAACCACAAATACACACACACACATATAAATATAGAAATAAATACATAAATACACACACACACACACATATATATATATGCAAAGAGGAGACAAAATGATCAAAATGTTAGTTGCACAGACAGCTTCAGAAAAAGCAGGATAGAAAAAATCTTTGAAATGCTCAGAAATAATCCCTATAGGTAAAGATCTCTCAAAGAATGCCAAAAAAAAAAAAAAAAAAAAAAAGCCAGGGGACTAACAATAATCTTACTTTTTTTTAAGATTCTTTTTTTTTAAATGTTTATTTATTTTTGAGAGAGACAGAGAGACAAAGGCAGAGAGAGAGAGGGAGACACAGAATCGGAAGCAGGCTCCAGGCTCTGAGCCTTCAGCACGGAGCTCGATGTGGGGCTGGAACCCACGAACCGTGAGATCGTGACCTGAGCCGAAGTCGGATGCTTAACCGACTGAGCCACCCAGGCGCCCCTCCAATTCTTACCTCCTTATTATGAAACTCTAGGGAGCCTCTTAACCTCTCTCCAGCCCAGCATTATCGTGCCGATTGATGTGGCCACACTTAAGAGCGTAAAATGTAAGAAAATCTTAATTTGATGATTATTAACATCACGCTGAAATATTTCTGCGCAACGTGTCGTTATTTCCCAAACACACTTGTAAACGGTGTTGGGGGAAAAGTAAATAGATAGAAAGCAAATGTTAGCGACTAGTGAATCCAGGTTGGGGGTCAGCGATATCCGTGGTGCTGTTCTCTCAACATTTCTGTAGATCTGACTTTTCTCAAAGTGCAGAAAAAACAAAAAAACCAATAAGATGTTACAGCTGCCTCTCCCGGACTCCTTTGCGTGAACATAGACAAGCTTCTTACTCTAAGCCTCTTTTTTTTATGTTTCTTTATTTTTGAGAGACAGAGACAGAGCATGGGGGGGGCAGGCAGAGAGAGAGAGAGAGGGACACACAGAATCGGCAATGCCAGCCCCCCCTTCTTGAGGTCAGCAAGTTTTCTTTCACCTTTGCATTTTGCAAGAGCGACTTTTCCGTTTTTGAGACATGTTTGCACGCCCGGGAGATTGTTCTAGGGAGTCTAAGGCCTTTTGTCTGAAGTCTAGAAATGCCTTTGGGGTCTGGGAAACGTCATTCGGGGTGGACGCCCTGGAAAAGATGTTTTCCAATTTTCCGAGTCACGGCTGAATTCGTTGAGACGTGAGGGTGCGTGTTCTTGGTGGTGGTGAATTCCTCATGACATCATCAGCTGCCCGTAAGTTTGAGACTGAGCAGACACCCTGAGATTTCCATCGGGGGTCACGTGACGGTTGCTCCTGCGGGAAGCTAAGGGGGGACTGTCACCGGCCCACGGAAGCCCTTCCGAGGGGGAGCTGATCACCGGGTGCCCTTGAGACACAAATTATAGAGCCACCCTGGGCTGCTCGGTTCTTGTGCTTTCTCAAGGACAGACGTGCATTTTTGCACAGGACCGCATCGAAACGCATCCACCGCCCTCGGACCTGGAAAAGGAAATCGAACTTTCTCCAAGGCTGGGAAAGATTCCTTGTCAAGCAGCCACTTAATCGTTGGCTGCGGTTTCTCCTCTAATGATTTTTAGATTGTATTTACCCGGAGATTCGGGGACTTGGAGAAAGTCCAGCAGAGCTGTCTCTGGGGGTGGGACAGCCTCCTGCGAGCGGTTCCCCCACACCCCTGCAGAGGCACTGTGCATCAGTCAACGGACGCAAGCCCCAGGAGCATCTGGGGCTGGGCTGAGCGAACAGAGCACAGCAGGTGTGGGACACAGCGTCTTCGTCGTATGTGGACCTACTGCCCAACCGCCAGGTTGGCCGTGTTCCTGCTTCCGTCCATGGGTGATCTTTTTAAATCCTCTCTTAAAAAACAATTATCTTCATTCCCCCCACCCCCCTTCAATTTCACTGACGGTTCTTTTCATCTTGTTTTGACCCATCGTTTCTTGCTTTGTAACGACCTTTAACAATCCTCTTTCTGAAAATGCAAAGCAATTTCTCCCTTGACATTTCCTTGACTGGCCCCAAACCAGACTTAAAAATGGACAAGCCCTCCTCTTCCCGCTTCTTTTCTTTTAGTGTTCTGCCTCCTTCTGTGAGAGTAAAGCATATTTTCGTGGGCCCACCCCATCTCTGTTGATTTTTCAATGAGAAGAGTTCACATTTGCCCGTGTGTGCCCAGAAACTGTATTCACACGTGAAACCTCTTCTTTTTTAAAATTTTTTTAAATGTTTATTTATTTTTGAGAGAGAAAGAGACAGAGTGCAAGTGGGGGAGGGGCAGAGAGAGAGGGAGACACGGAATCCGAAGCAGGTTCCAGGCTCTGAACTGTCATAACAGAGCCCGACGCGGGGCCTGAACTCATAAACCGTGAGATCACGACCTGAGCTGAAGTCAGACGCTTGACAGACTGAGCCACCCAGGCGCCCCTATTTTTGAGAGACAGAGAGAGACAGAGAGAGAGAGAGAGAGCAGGGGAGGGACAGAGAAAGGGAGACACAGAATCCGAAGCAGGCTCCAGGCTCCGAGCCATCAGCACAGAGCCCAACACGGGGCTCGAACCCACGAACTGTGAGATCATGACCTGAGGTGAAGTCGGACACTCAACCGACTGAGCCACTCAGGTGTCCCTCGTAAATTCTATTCTTATCTTAAATACCATCACACGAATGCTGTGAAGTTCTTTCTTACAACTCTGGGATTTTACACTTTTATACAGAAGCTAAAAAAAAAAATGGTTTACATATTACATCTTTCTCTAAGAGAGACAGGGCTTACTCTAACTTGTGTGACCAGTAAACGCTGGGTCTATCATTTGTTGTTTCCGCTAAGAATCGAATTCATCAACCACGATAATATGCGACCACCTTGGAGTTGGATAGTCTAGTGATGAAACACAGCTGTGCTGTCTGCTGGCTGGGCGACCTTGGAGCAGTCACAGACCGTCCCCGAGCCTTTAGGTCGCCGCCTACAGAGTAGAAGTAACCGCGAAGGGTTGTATGTGCCGTTGTGTGCGATGGGCCTAGCACAGTGCCTGGAGGGTAGTAGGAGCTCAAAACTGGCAAGTCTGTTTTATCGTTATGTCTATAATTGTATTGTGATTTAATGTCTATTTATTTATTTATTTATTTATTTATTTATTTTATTTTTGAGAGGGGGCGGGGAGACACAGAATCCGAAGCAGGCTCCAGCTTCTGAGCTGGGAGCACAGAGCCTGACGCGGGCCTGGAACTCTCGATCCGTGAGATCGTGACCTGAGCTGAGGTCGGACCCTTAATCGACTGAGCAACCTCCCCACCTCCCCCCGCCAGGGGCTCCAAATCGTCTTGTGACTTAAATCTCACTGTGAAAGTGTGGCTGGAATGGTTCGGGCTTAGCGATTCTATACGAACAAGTGTTATGTGACCCTTATTACCGCGATCATTAACCTTATTGTAACTTCAGCATCGAAGTGTGATTAGAGTGGTTTCAGAACTGTTTATTTCATGATGACTGACCTGATTCATGTAAAGAATTTGCAAAGGAGGTATACTGCAAGGCTATTTCTTTTTCTTTTTTTTTGCAAGGCTATTTCTTAACTGCACGATAGACACGCTCTGTGTGCTCTCTAACGTTGCCTCAAATACAAATAAAAGTTCATAATTGCCTTCCTTCTTCCTAAGGAGCCACAACAAGCTTGAGCAGTGGCCGATCGCCCGTACGGCATCTAACTGCGTGCATTCACCGCAGTCGGCTGTGGGTGGGGGAAGAAGCCTGCCAAGGCCCAGAGATCCAGGGATTCCTTCCCAGAGCTCACGGGGAAGCAGGCTGATCGTTGAACCGGGCGGTGCCGTGGAATTGAACGTGCGGGCCCAGCCCAACTGCAGGAGAGAAGAAATTCGTTAAACGGTACTTTTCCCGGGGTTAAAAAAGGAAGACCAACCGTCGCTGATTATGACAGCGTCTTATTACGTTTCTACGCTGCTAATTTGGAAACTGTGATAATGCGGACTACGTGATAGAGGAGACGAGGTGCCATTAGGTGCCGTCCCTTGGAGATTTTTCCTGTTGGGTGCGCTCTCACGGGATACAAGGCCTCTCGCTGACGTGAGCTTGTATCTCACCTCGGTGCCCCCTGTGCCATCCGCTTGAATGCTGTCCCGATTCCCTTCCAGAGCAAGGCGCAGGGAGTAGGAATAACGCCCAGCGTCAGGAAACCACTTGGGCGGTGGCAAAACAGAGAGAAAAGCTTCACGAGGACGTGGACAGGGAAACGGCAGGGACTGATTGCCAAAGGGTGTCTGTCCGTGCGGCACGCATCGGCCCCGGGAAGGCTAACAGACTCCGGAATGGAGAGCCGAGCGCGTGTGACCGAGAACAGCACCGTGGGAGGATTTGACCACGACACCCAGCGCTCCAAAGAATGACGTGTCTGGGCGGCCGTGGTTGAAGACGGACCCTGCAAATGTCGCCTGCCTGGTGGCTCCACTCGGCCCTTCAGAGAGGGCTGGTCGTTCCTTGTTGGTTTCACCATACGATGAAACACGATCCTGTAAACAAATTAATTTCCCCCAGGACTTTTGAGAGCATCCTAACTGCATTATCGTTTTTCTGCATAAAGGAAGCTTAGTACAAGAACAATTACGGAATGGGCTTCAAATGATCTCCAAACGGCCGTGAAGTGGAGAAGGCCATCGGCAGAGATGTGGGGATAACACGAACCACGTTTTGCTGGCTAAAATCTGGGATCATTTATTCTGAAAGCTGTGCTGACCCTTTCCTGTTCTTCCTCTCTCCTGGCAGAAACCCTTGGCCATCCTCATTTAAAACTTTTCTCTTCCTCTCCTGCTGTCCATAGCCTTTCTGCTCTGTCCCCTCCAATCCAACATAATGTAGAATTCCCAGAGTAGAATTCCCAACTTGACCTATCCCGGGACGAGCTGTCAGGGCAGGGCCAGGGAGCGTAAGCAAATGTGCCAGAATGGTATGGAGTGAATTAGCACATCCATTCATGTGTTGTTTTTTTAAAAATTATTTTTAATGTTTATTTATTTTTTTAGAGAGGGAGAAAGAGAGGATGAGCGGGGGAGGGGCAGAGAGAGAGGGAGACACAGAATCTGAAACGGGCTCCAGGCTCCGAGCTGTCGGCACAGAGCCCGACTCGGGGCTCGAACTCACCGACTGTGAGATCGTGACCCGAGTGGAAGTCGGACGCTTAACCGACTGAGCCACCCAGGTGCCCCTCATGTGTCTGCTCATCTGTCATTAAACAAATCCGTTTTTAAACAAAAACCAAAAGTAAATTTGTGAAGAATTGATAAGACAAAGGGCTTTGGGCTATGGGTAGTAAATGGTGAAGAAGTGACACGGTTCGTTGTCTTATCTGGCGCCAAAGGGGGTGCAAAGTGTCCTTCCTGCACCTGCTGTTTCCCAAGTACCTGTAGTTCAAAAACAATCCGTAAGCCCAGAGTGGCATATTTCGGAGTGACGGGTCCTGAACCCTTTCAGCTACGTGGATGCTTGGAGCTATGGAAGGGTAGAGGAGAGGAAGGGAACGTTGCCTGGTCTGGGCCCCGGAAGGTAAATCGCTATTCCGAAAGCACGGTGGAGGCTGGGTGAGGGGCATATTCTAAAATGAGGGGCTTAAAAAAAAATATAATAGTGTCAAGTGCAGACAAAAAGAGCTCTAAGCTGCCTTTCTAAACGTCTCCTGCTTCTACCTGTATGCCATTTCTTTTGCTCAAACTACACGCTTACTCCGGTGACACGGAATAATTAATAAAGACAAAAGCTAGCATTTACCGACCACCTCGTGTGTGCTATTTACACGTACTAACTACACAGAGTGTCTCCATTATAACCCTGACAATAACGATGGTTGCCAGACAATAAGAAGGGGACAACCAGGCTCACTCATATCTGGTTTTCCTGGATACGTGGGGAAAACGATATTTTCTAGCACCTTTATGGTGAGGCCAGGTCCCGCGCCCGGTTAAGTAACACGTGTCCTGCGCAGAGCAAGACATTCACCGGTTGGTACAACCCATCCGCATACCTTGTCCCCTCTGGCCATGACCATGGGGGTCACGGGTTGAGATGGTAGGGCCACAGGAAGGAAGGAAGGAAGCAGCGTCTCTAAGTCAGCACGGAGGAGAGCTTCCTGGAACGTCACTGGAAACGCATCAGCGTCTGATACGGGCCAGACATTCATCTTGATCGTGCTGGACGTAACCTCTTTGATGCGGACTCCTGTGAGGCTGAGACTTAAACGTGTGATATATACTATGTGGCGACAGTGTGATTAGGCAGTCTTTATTGACAGGCTTGATGTCTCGGTTTTGTAACAAAATCTCCTGAAGAATATTGGCTCAAAGGATAACGAATCACGGAGGGGTTTACGGCCTTGTTTCACACCGTTGCGTAAGTCCTGGCGGCGGACCTTTCTGATTCCGAGAA
This sequence comes from Lynx canadensis, assembly GCF_007474595.2. Classification (NCBI taxonomy): domain Eukaryota; kingdom Metazoa; phylum Chordata; class Mammalia; order Carnivora; family Felidae; genus Lynx; species Lynx canadensis. Next base: position 2,180,130 of record NC_044308.2, read on the forward strand.
CTTTCACTGATGTTCTCACATATTCTGACCTCTGTCCTTTCCTGCTGCTTAATGACCGTCCTATAAATTGTATAGGAAATGGAGCAAATGAAATTACTCTGTCTGCCGGCCCTGATGCAGATAAATGTGGAAGTCTCGCCCAGTGTCTCCCCAGGGCAACCCTCAGCCCTCCGCCTGGGTCTTACTGAGAACAGAAAGAATGAACCGTCAATCACAGCTCGGCCTTGCTCCAGCGATAGCCTCACCTCCTGGAGAACAGGGATCACGGCAAAGCCGTTTCGAATGGACGTGACCAGTCAACACAAACCAAGCTCGTTTGGGAACGGAGCTTTTATAAATTTCTATCAGCGTTCTGATTTCCCAGTGAATAATCCATTGGCTCTCCAGGCCAGGGCAGCCCTTTCAATATAACCTCCCTCATCTCTGTGTCTCAGGAGACCTAGTCTCCAGCCAAGATCTCCCCACAACCGTGGGGCTATGACCAGGCACATTGGGAGGGCTAGTTACGTGGGCCAGTCAGAGATTTGTCTACGTGAGCAACGAAATCCTTCCGTGGTTTGGAACAGGGGGCTGGTCCTTCAGAATGGTATCTCCAACCTAGTCTTTAATTCCACAGCACGTAGAAATCAACCCCTCTCAAGAGAAGAGTTGAAACAAAGAGTAAGTGAATGTCCTCCTTTGTTCTTACGGGTTTTGTCCAGTAATAGAATGAAAGCCATTTCTTTCTTTGACCTAGCTTGTGACAAAATGCAGGGGGAGGAAGTATCCTCCCCGTCACCTTCACTCTTGACACGGTAGGAACAGGAACTTTCTCACCCGGCCCGGATGGACGCACGGAGGTGTTCTAACCTATGTTTGGACATTGGGGTCAGTGACGGCTAGCCCAGCGAGGGGCGTGCTCCAGAGATCCCAGGGCCAGGAGGCCACCAGGAAAATGGTAGATGACAGCTTTTGCAAAGTCCGAGGATTCCAGTTCCTTAAGCCAGAAAGCAGCATTTTCTCCATTGTTCTTTCACACCTTGAGGGTTTGTTATGCACGAAGCACCTGTTCCCCGGCCCCATTCCTGGGCCCTGTGATGGCCACACCCTCCTCCGCTCTATCAACCTTCACTCTCCTGTAAGGTGGAACTTCACTCCTCCGACAACCAACTGTTGTCACTCTCCTTGTTATTTTAATTGGTGGGTAATAAGAAAGAGGCCTCACCTTTGTCCCCAGGTCCTGGGAGGTAGCCTGGAAAAGCTTGGAATTTTCTGTATGCCAGGAGTGTCTTTGTTACTCATGGTGAGCCCCTGGGCCCACATTTGACAATTTTTTCTAAGAATAGCTCAGATGGGGGTCCTCCAGGCCAAAAAAACCAGCCCCAGCATTACAGTGTCGGGCTTCGAGCCAGGACATATCAGCCCAATCTCCAGGGAAGAGACAGGGCGTGGGGGCTGGAGGTGGGGCTCGATCACATGGCTAACGATTCAACCATTCATGCCTACGTGATAAAACTTCAATATACCCTCTGGACACCAAAGCTGGGGTGAGCTTTCCTGGTTGGTGATAGTCTACATAATGTCACACATCCTGACTCCAGGGAGAGAGGACGGCCGAGGCTGTGTGCTGGGACCCTCTAGGACCTCGCTCTCTGTGTCTCTCTCTCACCCTTGACTGGTTCTGACTTGTATCCTTTTGATGCAATAAGCCTGCGGTGGTAAGCATGTTGTTTTCTCGAGTTCCGTGAGACCTTCTAGTGAATTACTGAACCCGAGTTGGCGGCGTGATGGCCCAAAGTTGTAGCCAGCTGACTTTTCCTCACGACTCTGCTGGCCCATAGGAGTCCCGGGCTCCCTCCTGTGCGTCTGGAACAGCTGAAAGGTGTTCTGGATCATAGGATGGGGGCTCTCCACATGGTGCGGGTGGGAGGGAGCAAGTTCTCAGAGCACAGACGGATGTTGTCCTGCTCGGACAACTGAAGGGCAGGGGTGGCTGACCTCCGATTCTTCCCTTGAAAGAAAAGAAAGACAAACTGGAAAAGAAGGACAACTGACCTCTGAGATTATGCTAACTCATGGTGCCCGTTCCCTCTTCACTGGAGGTCTTTTCCTATACTTTCTTGTTTGCCTTGTCCTTCTCTGGCTCTCCCCCAGCTCCTGGTATCTCAAGGCGGGAAACATGAACGCGTTCTATCTTACACCGAGACCCGTTGTCCATCTCGACGCCGCCGAGCGTTTGAATTGGGCAGTTGACCATCCGTAACTTTTGCCCTCTGGATCCGTGTCGAATGACTGATGTCGCATTGTCTGGCCTCGTAGGTGAAGAAGGTACCTAAGTAGAGAGGAGTCCGGCCTACCAGCGATGAAATGACGTGATCCCCGAGCGCGTGTGAGCGTGCGTGTGTGTGCACACGCGTGTGTGTGATGAGGGAGCGAGCGTGGGGCTAGCTGAGGGCAGAGTGCGGGCTAACAGCACCCCCCCACCCCGCCAGGTGGGACAAGTGTGATATTCCTTGGACACTCCTGGCTGCCCCCAAACGGGAAAGGACTAAAAACACAGAGCCAAACTGACAAGAGTCTCCACCAGGCTACCAGAAAAAGGCAATCCCATCAATAGGCCAAAGTCCAGGAACTCCCTACTGCCTTGATGTCCATGTTTCGCCAGACGATAGCGAGGCCTCCTGTAAGTCTTTAGTAGGTCAAAGTCTCTTTGGGACTCCCTCTTGACTTTCTCCGCCCCCGCCGACTCCATAAAACGGTCACCCCCCTCAAGCCCAGTGCAGCTCTTTCTGCCCACCAGTCCTGTCCCCGTGCTTTAATAAAACACCTTTCTGCACCAAAGATGTCTTCAAGAGTTCTTTCTTGGCTGGCAGCTCCAGACCCCACGAACCCCCCGTCCCCCCAAAACTTCATCATGTGTGCGCATAGGACGCGCACGGCCCCGTCTTTCTTTCGAGGCTCTGGCACTGGGGGATGATACGGGACTCGTTCAAGGCCACACCGAGAAGACAACCCCCGCCATCTTGGAGTCGGAGAGGTTTACCTCGGGATGCTGAGTCTAGAATTTTCCCCTTCCCATTTACAATCCCTGACTGGGAAGGATCTTTCCCTGTGACAGTCAGGTGGTCCTGGGCCTTGCCCTACACAGGGGTGTGCCTGGATTTCGCGGTGGCCGCCTTGAAGGGATCCCCTCCTGGAGACCCTGCCTTCAAGGCCAGAAGGGAAAGGCGTGCCCCCCACGCCCTCCCCACATGCTGGCGCTCCCCTTCAGCCTACCCCCCCGTCCCACCCAGGGTACGTCCCGAGGACCCGAGCCGGCGTGGGAGACTGAATGGCCGGCGTTGTCCGAGTCGGGGTTCCTGCAGATGTTGTCTGAGCTCCCGAGGAAGGCTGGGTCTGCCCAGTCCTCTGCTGCGGGGCCCCCCTCACGAACGCTTCACCTTCCAGCTGTTGGTTTCCTCCAGCTCAGCCGAAGAATCTCTCCATCCCGTCCGCTGACCACAGATTCTGTGACCTCTCTGGGACGCAGGTCAACGGCCTTACAGACAGGGCCAGAGGCTGGTAGAAATGATTGGAGGTATTTCATTCTGAAAGGCGGAGTCCAGAAATTCCAGGACTAGGGTAAAGTCTCCCCCTTGTGGCTGGATTCAGTTCTGCAATGAACTCTTCCACTCCCCGTGACCCTGAGTCCCCGTAGACCACCCCTCCCCTTCTTCGCTTCACACCAGGTCTGTTTCCTTCGCGGCCATTCGGAGGGGGTTTCAACTTGACAATGAACTGCGCGAAGGTATTCCTTTGTTCCTTTCCTGGAGAGAGGGCCCCCGCGTGCTGGGGAGTGAAGGTGTGTTGGTGGACAAGGCACGGTGCCTACCTGGGAGGAGGTCACCGTGGAGCGGGGCGGGCAGGCGGGCAGGTACGTGCACGTTCGAGACGCTTCTGCAGACACCTGTGCCGTGGGATCACGGGGGAGAGCCAGGGGTCAGGCGGGCGCTCTAGAGCGGACGGTCTCTGAGCTGACACCTGAAGCAGGTGCAGAAGTTGCCTTGGGGAAGGAGAAGGGAAGAGCGGGGAGGGCAGAGGAGGAGGTGGCTGATCATTAAAAGGATTTGAGAAGGTGCAGATCTTAGAGCACAGAGGAAGTTACCGCCCGGAGCTTGGATTTTGTCCTGGGGTCACCTGAAGCATTGAAGCAACGAGTGAGAGGGACTAGAAAGGGGGGTTGGAAGGTCACAGTGGCTGCAGGGACGGGGGCGGAGGCTGAAGGAAAGTGCGCAGAGGGGCTTAGGTCCAGGATGTGAGGGGGCCCCGGGTGTAATCATCATAGCGGTGGCTCTCGTGGAACAGAGATTTTATGAAGTCACTGGGGTTATGACGGTCCTCAGGGACCGGGAGTTTGGGTGGTGGGAGGGTGGCTCTTGTGGACGTGGGCGAAGCCGGCAATCACAGGCGCATTAGTTCCTACCGCTGTGCGACAAATGACCGCAAACCCAGTGGGTGCCAGCCACGGTGCCAGCTGGCGGTGGTCTCCCCTGGGGCCCTTGGGGCCCTTTATATTTATGCATCTATTTAATTATTTCTTTTCTTGGGGGGTCGCTTTTCCGGCTCTCGTGGTTTCTGGCAGAATCCTGTTCCTGGCAGTCGGAGGACGGAGGGGCTCAGGTCCCGGCGGCCACCTGGGCAGTCCCCCGCCGGGTGGCCCCCTCCCCAGGCAGTTTCTGCGAGGTCAGCGGGCCACTCTCTCCCTCACGTCTGCTGGGATGGGGGCTTACACGGTGTCATGCGATCCGGGCTGTGGCCACCTGGGCCTCGTTGCCCTGTAACAACACAGGCCCACAGGGTCTGTCCACACTCAGGGCCAGGGTCATCCAGGCGTGTGCACCAGCAGGCGGGACGCTGGGGGGCCACCCCCGAGTTCTGCTCGCCACAAAGGTCAGGAGGGGGCAGATCCCCAGGTGACGGCTGGGGAGAGGTGGCAGTCACAGGACTCCCTGGACTGTCTGGGGGAACGGCCTCCCCATGTGCCGAGGACCCAAGCTCAATCGTGGCGGGGGTGTGGTTTGTACGATTTCTACTTTACTTCCGGGAGAAGCGAGCAAGGCGGTTGGAGGCTGTTCTCTTTTAGGGGCTCCTGGATGTCGTGGCACCGGGATCGCGGGAGAAGTCCCAGTGCCGCTCGGCCCTGTCCCTCCGCCCAGCCGCGCCCATCAACACCTCGCCACCGTTCGGGGTGACCTTCCCCCCCCCCCCCCCAGCTCAGGTCTGCTGTCTGTCACCTCCCGCCATCTCTCTTTCCAAACAGAAACTATCTCCTATATCAGCACCTGTGTCTTTTATGTGGACGTTTTCTGCCCCCACATGTGAAGCGAAGCTTTAAGCCACATTAATGACATTTCTAGCATCGAAAGCTAGACATCTTAGGGCTTGGGAGCCTCCGAAACGAAAGACTCAGGGTCTGTCTGCCTTTTCCTCTCTGTGGACAGTCAGGTCTCGATGCTCGCTCGTGGGAGCAGCGGCTGGAGACAGGAATACGAGGACCTAGGACACTCAGGCACCTCATGAAATCTGCTCGTGGCTCCTTGATCTCGACCTCAGATCCCAACGCGGCCCTGTTCACGCAGCGTTAACATCACATCTCCCCGGAGGCCGCCCGGGCCTGCGTCCGTGCCATCGCTCCCTTCCTTGGGTCTGTTTACCCCAACACAGGACTTGCTGTTCCCAGAGAAGACTCTTGTCCCTGCCGCCCGACCCCCCGGATCGGATCCTGTGCCCGCCTGCTGGACTCCTCCGAGGTTAGGCCGTGAGCCTGGTGGAAGGGGCTGCTCTCAGGCCGGGACTCCCCTCTCAGCAGATACCCCAGCAACAGTGTCGAAGGCTAACAAGGCAAGTGAGGTCTGAGGGGAACGTCTTAGGGCAGGGCTTCCCAGATTGTACGTAGTGGTTTATTAACGGTCGTCGGTGTGCGAGGGGAAGTCTTGCAGCACCTACCGGGGAGTGGCAAATCCATTAGCCCGCAAAACGATCTGAGCCCGATCTATAGGAGAGAAGTCTCTCTACGTGAGTTTGACCCACTGTGTTTAACCCACGAACTTTTCCCACCAATTACTTGGAGCGACCCCCTGCCCTATAAAGTAGTCGTCTCTGGAATGCGCTGTGTGAAATGCTGTTTTGCACAAACGAACAATTTTTTTTTTTCCAACTAGACTCCTCCCCCTCCCCTAGAAATTTCACTCCTGTGCTGTGAAGTCTCTCCGTGGAGATAACCCCACGAAAAGGAAAACAAAGCAGGGTTTACCGCGTCCGCCGTCACTGAATCTAGGGAGCAGGTGAGGCCGTGCGGCAGCCGCACACACACAAAGAAGCCGAAGGACTGGAGGGATTGGTGAGGCAGCCCCGTGACCGCAGACCGCGGCGCGACGTCCCTCCCGGGAGTCCGCGGGGTCCCCTGAAGGACGAACAGCGCGCACCGTCTGTGCAAGCTGCGGGGGCTGCAGGGGGCGGGGTGGTGGCGGGACACAGCCCGGCACTGACTTGCTCTAGAGAAGCAGAGGGAGCGGGTTTCAAGGCGGCACCCGGGGGACCCTTGGACACAGGACGCAGCCGTGTCCGCACGCCGCAGAGATGAGAACGATAGTAAGCCTTCGATAAATAAATAGAAGAGCTTGTCCCTCCGCCACTCCTAGACTCTCTCTCTCTCTCTCCGTCTCTGTCTCAAAGTAAATAAATAAATATTAAAAAACTATGGAAGAAGGGCGCCTGGGTGGCGCAGTCGGTTAAGCGTCCGACTTCGGCTCAGGTCATGATCTCACTGTCCGTGGGTTCGAGCCCCGCGTCGGGCTCTGGGCTGACGGCTCGGAGCCTGGAGCTTGCTTTGGATTTTGTGTCTCCCTCTCTCTCTGACCCTCCCCCATTCATGCTCTGTCTCTCTCTGTCTCAAAAATAAATAAATGTTAAAAAAAAATTAAAAAAAAAACTATGGAAGAAAGTAGGAAGGAACTACTAAGAGGGGACGAACATACAGTGACAATGTTGAGTCAAAGGAGAGAAAAACTGGCCTGATAATTTGCCAAGGATTTTTTTTTTCTTTTTTAAAGCCTTAGTGAGCACGGAGAAAACCAAAACGCCCCAGTGCAGACACACGAAGAGGGGTCGGGGAGGTGGCAGGACAGGAAAGACGAGGGTCAGAAGTCACAGGGGAGAGGACAAGTTGGGGAAACACAGGCATTGAGAAAAACACGGTAGAGACACGGGAGAAGGGGAACACAGACCATGGACGCAAAGCAATGAAAAGTAAAGGGTCGGGGAGAAAACGATAAACAGGGGGCACAGGTAAAGACGATCCAACACGGGCACAGCCGGGCTGCCTCCAAATCAATGGAATAGAACGCCACGGAACCGATATTTAAAGTTGCAGTCGAGGGGCGCCTGGGTGGCGCAGTCGGTTAAGCGTCTGACTTCAGCCAGGTCACGATCTCACGGTCCGTGAGTTCGAGCCCCGCGTCGGGCTCTGGGCTGATGGCTCGGAGCCTGGAGCCTGTTTCCGATTCTGTGTCTCCCTCTCTCTCTGCCCCTCCCCCGTTCATGCTCTGTCTCTCTCTGTCCCCAAAATAAATAAAAAAACGTTGAAAAAAAAATTAAAAAAAAAAAAATAAAGTTGCAGTCGAAGCACTTAAAAAAAAAAGGGGGGGAGCCTGGGTGGCTCAGTCAGTTAAGCGTCCGACTTTGGCTCAGGTCGTGATCTCGCGGTCCGTGAGTTTGAGCCCCGCGTCGGGCTCTGTGCTGACAGCTCAGAGCCTGGAGGCTGCTTCAGATTCTGTGTCTCCATCTCTCTGACCCTCCCCCATTCATGCTCTGTCTCTCAAAAATAAATAAATGTTAAAAGAAAAAAGAAAAGAAGTATACTTGTCACCTGTTCTGTAAAAGTTGGAGCGAAAGGGATTAACTTAAGGCGTAAATTCAAATCTTAGTCTCAAGTAAGTAATGACATCACTTAATTGTTCAAAATCAGGCACCCGGCCCGCCCAGTCAGGAGAGCATGTGACTCTTGACCTCAGGGTTGTGAGTTCAAGCCCCATATGGGGCGTAGAGATTACTTCCAAAAAAAAAAAAATGTTCAAGAGCAACCCAGAGACATATATTATAAGTTAAAGTGGGGTTGTAGGACAGGCAAGGGAAAAAGAAACTGGTGAATTTATCACTGTTTATGGTGATACTGTGCAAAGAAATCAAGAAGTAGGAGTATTAAAGGACGTCGCGTTGATAACCAGGAGAGTTCACGCACAAGCCATCGCAGATATCAGGAAAGAGCACACAAGTACACACACACACACACACACACACCCCACATACTAGAGGCTTTTAAAATTACTGAACAGAAACTGTACCATCAAATAACATGACAGAACTCAGACGAAATGTGCCATAAATATGTGAATGGGCTTAACTAACTTATAAGGAGAAAAACACTTACGTCAGATCGAGAGCAAAGGTTGTTGTCACGCTCGTGAGAGACGGACAGGTTGAAGCAGAGAGATGGGCACGTACCCCCAAGGCAAATCCAGACAAAACCCAATAGGAGCTGCGGTCAAGGTCACCTGACAAGGTGGCAGTCAACCGTGAGACCTTCCACGAGGCCACAGATGTGAAATGTGCACAGTTGACGGGGGACCGAATTGCCCACGTGATACCGTGAACCTGGCACAGCCCCGCGCCTGCTGTCCGGACAACTTTCCCAACAGACTCTTCACTGCGAGCAGAGTGGTCCCACCAAGTGACGAGTCGTGTTCGTTGTGACATACGGTCCTGGTGAGAGAACAGACAAGTGACACCGGTCCCAGGAGAAAGGAAAAAGACGCTCAGGGGAGTGTTAAGATGCGGCAGTCCTGGGGCCAAGGGCTGAGGCAGTTGGTTTTAGCCTTTCCTAGAAAATGAGGTCAACACTTGGAAAGTTTACTAAATTGCGTCCGGATGATTGATTTAGAATAGAAAAAGTGGGGAACTGAGATATTAAGACTAACGTAAATCATACCCGATGTTAACACTAACGTAAATCATACCCGATATTAAGACTAACATAAATCATACCCAAGGGAGGGACAGTGAGGAAAACGGTGTTGTCCCGTCGTTTTTTGCACAAGACTTAAACAGCGTACCGTGAGGACGCGGCATAAATTATTCCACACACAGATGAGCTCTGCCGTTCGACTGTTTCGTTTTTTTGTTTTTTTCTTTTTTGCTACTCTAAACATCCTGCCGAGGACACCCTTACAGCTAAAGTCAGATGCCACAGACATTCATGATTTAGGATAAACTCTTAAAGGGGAGATCGCTGAGTCAGCCGGAGGCATATTGTACAGAGACTCAGTCTGGAGTTGCAAATTATCCTCGGAACAGACTGCCCCAATTCGCCCCTCGGGAAGGACGTCACGAGAGTGAACGTTTATCTCCCGAACACCAGGCAGCTCTCTCAATCTTGGACAATTAGGTGAAAAACGCGATCACGATGTGATTGAAATTCACATTAGTAAGTAAACATACAACCTCTTCTATGTTCATCAGCCAATTATGTCTCTTCATTTTGTATTTCCTTCTTTATCCGGGCAACTTGCTTTTACTTTCCGTGCTGTTGGCTCTTGGGGGCAGGATAGAAGCATTAAGTTTCAGGTGCACGGAGATCTCCGGGCCGGCGGCTCACCTCGGTGTGCAAAGAGAATCCTCACTGGCAAAGCCCGCCTCCCCGTGGGCCCGGGGCCTCGACTCTCCGGCTGCGGAAGCAAACGGTGTATGAAGGAATGAGCTTGGACAATCTGTGTCAGGAAGGTAGTGGGTGGGGGAAGAAGCAGAGATCTGAGTGTGTTCTGGTTAAAAAAAAAAATATCAAGGAGGGACGCCTGGGTGGCTCAGCCGGTTAAGCGTCGTGATCTCACGGCCTGTGAGTTCGAGCCCCTCGTCGGGCTCTGTGCTGACGGCTCGGAGCCTGGAGCCTGTTTCCGATTCTGGCCTCCCCTGCTCACGCTCTGTCTCGCTCTCTCAAAAATAAATAAACATTAAAAACAATCAAGGAATGGGGGGGGTGCGTATCAGTCTCCCGTGGCTGCTGTAACAAACGACCGCATCTGTTCTCTTACGGTTCCGCAGGTCGGAAGTCCGCGGTCGGTTCTCCGAGCCCCATGAAGGTGCTGGTGGGGCCACATTCCACCTGGAGGCCCCCGGGGGAGGGCCCTTCCTTACCCTTTCCGGCTTCCAGAGCCCAGTTCCTCGCATCCACCCACTCCTGTCCCCGTCCTCCACCTTCAGAGCCAGCAGGGCGGCACCCGGCTCCGGTCCACAGACTGCGTTGTTCTTCTGTGTCAAATCCCCCGCTGCCTCACTTTACCCTGTGGTTCCATCGGGCTCCCCCCCGTGAAAAACCGGGAGAATCTTCGCATCTCAAGATCCTTAACGTAATCGTACCAGCAAAATCCATCGTCCAGAGAAGGGCGAGGGGCTTGCGATCCACAGCTCCAGGGATTAGGATCTGGATATTCTGTGACAATCACACAGCTCGCTCCAGAGAGGACACAAAGGGGATTTGAGAAAAGTGTCACCAGGGGCTTAGTGGACACCGTCACGGATCTGCCCAGCGTTTATTCCTCCACTGCCACGACGGGATAGCAGCAGAGACGTGGGACTTTCCTCCAGGACCGGGGCTGGGCCCTCCCTGGTGCAAGTCCCTTGCTGTTACCACCCACCCCCCCCATTTTAGTGACGTGTTCAGGGAGGGTCACTTGAACTGACTCATAATCCAGACCAGCTCAGGGCCTACAATTCTATCTCCACACTTGCAGAAAGAGGGTCGCTCTCTCCTGGACCTCGTCAGCTCTCCTGGGGGGGCGGGTGGAATTGGGGGGGGGAGAGCCCAAGGGATTATAGACGTCTTTCCATTGCAAACCTGGTAGCACCATTTGGCTTCTTTTTTAAGTTTGTCTGTTTGTTTATTTATTTAGAATCCCAATCAGGCTCCACACTGTCGACGCAGAACCCAACGCAGGGCTCAATTTCGCGAGCCGTGAGACCGTGACCCGAGCCGAAATCAAAAGTCGGTGCCTAACCGACTGAGCCACCCGGGTGCCCCAACTATTTGACTTTTCCAAGCATGTGCGTGAATTACTTGGAGAGTTTTTTTAAAACCGAAGTGGAAAAGATGATCTGATTTAAAAGATACAGCTAACAAACGAAGTGTCACGTCGGAGTACGGACTATGTGTTCTTCAGAATATCCTTAGTTTTAGTATTCTTATTTTTTATTTAACTTCAAAGTGCATTGCCTCGAACGCATGTGGACTCCAACAAGTATTTTTTCGATGGGATACTCTGAGGACATCATTGTGGGAAAGTACAGGGCATCCTTGTTTTTTGTTTTTTTGTTTTTTTTTTCTGCTCATTTTGGATGCTTTCCGGCTCAGTTTAGCTCTGGTTCAGGCTTCTTATAAAGCAAGTAGCAAAGTTACACTTGACAAAACTGTGTTTTTCTTGGGTGACTCTGGTTGGAGAGCTCCTGTCATTATTTGTGACATAACATTCTTTATTGGACACTTTCTAGCACCAATGGGAGCGGCTTCTATTCGCTCCAGCCTCCTCGTAAGGGCCCGAGGGCGTCCTCGCTGGACTTGTGTTTTTCAGAAACTGCTATGACGTCATGGGCTCCAACCCAGAATCTCTTGGGGACCAGCTTCATCCAATTGCCTTCAGACCATCACCTGTCATGTTCCATTTCCCCGGCTTTGACCTTGGAGCCGTCTGTGTCTGAGGGACAATCCTCTGTCTTCCTCGTTATCCTGAAAAACAAATCTCTCTCCTAGTTCTTGCTGTCTTGTCCCTCGGTTCCGTCACTGTGGAGTGACAGATTGTTCCTGAGGAGGACAGTGGTGTTTCCACCTGTCAGCTCATCTCTCTCTAGGGACACCAGCGGTCCGAGGTAAACAGTGCCCACAGCTGTGTACCGTGAAGGAACAAACTTTAAAAATCGGAAAGCGTTTTAGAGATTGGCGAGTCCAGCATCTGACCGAGCGAGGAACCACCTGGCAGGAAACCCCTGACATGTCGCCGTCCTGGATCGAAGTATTTCCAGTTACAGGAAAGTCAGGGCTGAAATTTACAGAATCAGATTCTTAGGATCAAAGATCTTAGAAATGACGGAAGGGAGTGTTTCTCAAGGTGAGGTCAGTGGGTCACTTGCATCGGAGTCATTGGGGATGTTTGTTTAAGACTGCAAAACCCGGGCGTGCCTGGGTGGCTCAGTCGGTTGAGCGTCCGACTTTGACTCAGCTCATGAGCTCACGGTTTGTGGGTTCAAGCCCCGCGTCGGGCTTTGTGCTGACAGCTCGGAGCCTGGAGCCTACTTTGGATTCTGTGTCTCCCTCTCTCTCTGCCTCTCAAAAATACAGAAAAAAAAAAGACTCTGAAACTGGGGCCCTCTACTCACTGAACCACACTCTGCAGGAATGAAGTCTGTGCCCGGGCCAGAAGAGATGATTCTTAACTTCGCTGAAATTTGAGATCAGTTGTGCTGCACTGACCGCCCCCCCCCCAATCTGGTTCTCCAACCACCTTGACGTGTATGCATGGGATGGCTTCTCCCCAGAAAAAGGCACATATGCACCCCCCCCATCTCCCCACATTATCTTAGTCTGCTCAGGCTGCTGTATAAGACGACCCCCTGGACGGGAGGTACGTGTTTGTCACAGTGCAGGAGGCTGGGGGTCCCCGATCAAGGCCCCCGCAGATGCGGCGTCTGGTGAAGTTTCTCTTCCCGGCTTCTCCTGCTGTGTCCTCATGGGGTGCCGTAAGGGCCTCACCGTGGGTCTCCACCCTCATGACCTCGGCTAAGCCCAATGACCTTCTGAAGGCCCCACCTCCGAATACCGTCGCACTGGAGATTAGGGTTCGACATACGAATTTCCGGGGGAGCATAAACAGTCAGTTCCTAACAGTGCACCCCCCGGCCCCCCAACCCTCGAATTATGTCATTTTTACCTGCAAAATACATCCATTCTGCCTTCAGTAGCCCCAAAGTCTTAACTCCAGCATGTACCCTCGTGTCTAAAGCCCAGAGGCTCATTTAAGTATCATTTACGTCCGATCCAGGTGAGACTCGAGGTCTGACTCATCCTGAGGCCGAATTCCTCCCCCCTTCACCTCCCAACCCTTGCTGCTAACCTGTGACATCATCGAGGCTTTCATGCTTCTGAAATGCAAAGCTGGAACAGTCGTGGATGGTCTCATTCCAAAGACTGAAACCCTCAAAGATGCACCCGAGGCCCTGGGTGGCACCCCCCCGTGGATCCGGGACACCCCATGCCTAGGGCTTTGGTCAGAGGCTGGCTGGCTTGTTACAGCTGAGGCCGCGGCCGGGGTATCTCCGAACTGTCCTCATGGTCATTCTTCCCCTCGTCTTGAGTAACGCATGTTCGAAGCCTGCCTCCACCCCACCCTGCTCTGTCTCTGAGTCCCGGCTGGTGGTGTTTCTGCTGCTGCAATCCCGACTCTATTCCTGGGTCCCACTGACATGACTGCTTAGCATGATAAGCAGTGATAAACCAATCGTACTCCCGTGTGTTTCATAAATTTGAAATGTAATATTAGTCATAACCTACACATTCCATTGCATTCCTAATGATTGCATGTTTTAATTTTCTTGGCTTTATTTATTTATATTGAGAGAGAGCCAGCAAGCAGGGGAGGGGCAGAGAGAGCCCAGCACTCAGCGCAGAGCCCGGTGCTGGGCTCAGACTCACCAACCTCGAGATCGTGACCTGAGCTGAAGTCGGACGCTTAATCAACGGAGCCACCCGGGCGCCCCCGCTAACTGTTGTGTTTTAAATGTCGTTCCAGCGCTCAGAGAGTGGCACTGACGAGTGTCCCGGCCGTCACTCAGCTAGAGAGTGCCATGTTTCCCCCGTGATTTGTATTTAATTAGTTCTGAGTCCAACTGTGGTTTTAAATCACTGTGTCGAAACTAATCTCTAGCGACTGAACTCAGAGGTCAGGAGGCCTTGAGGGCGGAGGGGCTGCCCCGGAGCTGCTAAGAGAAGGAGGAACACGCCTACCTCATTGCTCAGTGTCTGTAGGAACAGGACCCAGGAAGAGAAGGGACCCTGCGGAGTCACCGGCTGGGGGTTTTGCTCTTCTGCTCTGGGCCATATGGGAAATGCTCTAAGAGCCTCTTTCAGAGATGTGGATTTTCAATGTCTATGCAGGGGCGGGGGCAGTGGGAAACTCAATCCGTGGCTAAGACATCTGCGTAGGCAGAGACTAGTTTCTCTGTGCCATCTGTGGCCACGAGGCAGGGAAAAGAGAGAAGAGAGACAGCAGAGAGAGGGGCTTCAGCCGGAACCCTCCGCCCTGTCCCCTGAATCGAGTGCGGCGGGATGAGTGGGTTCCTGCATCTCACGGAAGGGCGTCAGGCGTGAGTCACTCTGATGGCACCTCCCCAAAGAGAGGGCTGTCAGTCCGGCGGGAGGAGTCGTGGGCTCACCAGAGAACACAAGGACAAGGGGATCCCTCTGCAGGCAGGAGCTGGGGAGGGGGCTTCCTGGGGGGGGTTGAGCTGGGCTCACTCTCCCAAGGAAACACAGGGCGAATGGGGAAGCCGCCTGCAGGGTCCCCTACGGCACACACCTGTGCTTCACCAGGTCGCCCGCCTCCTACCCAGGGCACATTTGCTGCCGGGACGTGCGGGAAGGCCAGTGGAATAACCACATCTTCGTACCTTTTCTTTAATGCCTCTCTCCTGCCAGAAGGAGGGAGCAGAGAGGAGAGGGGAGAAGGGGTTCAGGAGAGGGGCACCCTGTTCACGCGTGGCTCGGAGGCCTGGCTAGTTCTGGGGAGTGGCGGGCGCCGTATGAGATCCCCTAACCGATCGAGGTCTACCATGAGTGGGACAGGGTGCCCTCTCCCGTGTCACTTGGCTACCAGACAGGGAGCAAAAGCTACGGGGCTTGCCAAACCGTCTTTAAGTGATGGAAAGGAGAGGCACAACTTACCAGTTTGAAAGCAAAGACTGGAGAAGAGCAGGATCCCTCCCCCGCTGCGTTGGGTTCAGACCGGACTGCTCCAGAAACCCGGTTATGCCGGTCTGGAAGTGTCCCTCCTGTGCGCGTCCAGAAAGCTCTCTTGGTGCATCTATGACCATGACCAAATCCTCCGTACCAAACCCGGATTATGCATGTGCTTGGAAAGTGTCCCCAGTTAGATTGGAAAGCACGAGAACAATTCTCCTTGCGAGGGCCCGGTCTCGTCCGCCACCCAGCACCCCACTCATTGAGGACCCGTGGGTTGAAATATCTAGAACCGCATTGGCACGATCACCAGTGGCCCCCGCGACTTCCGGGAGTTTGCGTTCAGAAGCAAAGCCACTTGCCCTTGTCTGGCCCGACATCGTTCCTCTATAACAGCCAGCACGTGGAGAACACGGACGTCACTCCGTCTTTGTGTGTAGACAGGAGTCTTAATTTATGAACCGCGTACCCCTTTCTCCTGGCCACACAGTTGGCCTGGTTTTGCAGAATTAAATTATTGGATGTGAATTTGACATCCCACCTCCAGATGGCACCAGAGAACTGAGAAAAATGCCATTTCTGCCGAGCCTTTGTGGTGTTTAAGAGAGACAGGCAGGCCGAGGGAAGCTGCCCCTGTTGGTCACTAAGTCACCATCTGTGACACCCCTTCCAGGACACAGGTGTGGATGCCCTCGCAACGCCCCCGCGTCATGACAGACCCGCGACCGTGGAAATCTCTCAAGCAGACACACAAGCCTTGTGTTCTCGCAGAGGCCCTACAGTAGGTACAGAGGGCGATGCCCCTGGCTCTCTCTAGAAGGAATTTGGGCGAGTGCTCACAGATGGGTTACTCACAGAATTTACTTGTTAAAGTTCTTGTTGCAAAGTGGTCAGATATACAAAAATATCTGCTGGAGAAGCAGGAAAGTAAAAGATCTACGTGAACTTAGACTTGGTGGTTCGCTCTGTCTGAAGACGCCGAGACCTGCTACGGGCTCCCAAGCGACAGAAAACGACCAGACTGAAACCCGAAGCCGTCCAACTGTTAAATACACAAAACCTAAGAGATGATTCATCTGCTTGCGTCCTTCTGCAACCAGAGGCCTCCAAGCTATCTTTGTCCCCTAAACGAATAAATGACAAGATGCTCCTTGGATGCCAGGGAGATTGGCCGTTCTAACTTATGATTGTCACCTACCCTAACTTCTTCACCAGTTACCAGCTTATCTTAGAAACACAGATTCTGCCTCGAGAAACCAGAGGCCCGGCCCCCCGTCACGCTACCCATGGAGCCCTGCAAGGGACGTCGCTGCCTAGGGTAGCTCGGGTCATATCTCAACAGCCCTCCAGCACCATCAGCACCTTTAATCCTACAACTGGTGGTTTCATTCTGCAACAGGGAGGCACCTGCTGTCCCTGGAGCCCTGTGCGCCCCTGGGGGCACGGATGCGGGTTTCCTGGCTCACCTCCTGGCTCTGTCTCAGCTCCCCCCTTCCTCAGGCCAGTTTTCGACAGCATTAGAGGTATCGGGGAGTACTGTTGTGACTGAATGTAACTGCCCCACCCCTGCTGCAGCCAATGCAGGGGAGGGGGGTGACACTCTTCCCTGTTTCTTCCTTCCCTTCCCCCCCCCCCCCCCCCCAGCTAAAGAGACTTTGAACTTAGGGGTCCCTTGAGCCTGGAGAGGCCTTAACCTGTGAGGAAGTGTAAGGGGAGCCCTCTCCCACCCCCAGCCCCTTCTGAGAGTGGTCAATGTTTACAAGCCCCTGAGCCCCCCAGGCCAGGGACTCCGCCCCCATTGCTGTCCTTTTCCACCCGTCCTCCTGGGCCCCAGCTGCTCTCCTACCCTCCCTGGGTTGGGGTGGGTGCAGGGGCTGTTCTGTATCCCCTTGTCTGCCTTGGACCCACAATCTCCCCCGCCCCTACCCTGTGTGACTCCCCTCTCTTCTACCTGCCCCTGTAAATATTCCCCTTCCCCCAATGAAACTTGGTGTGTGTTCTCAAAAAAATTTTTTTCCCTCTCCAGTGGGGAGACCTCCCTGATCATTCTTCCTACAAAGATGTCCAGCCACTCTCTCTCATCTCCCTGCTCACTTACATCCAGCACTTTCCAAAGTAAAAATCACCTCCTCTTATCCTTATTGTCTGCCTCCCTCCCTCCCTCCCTCCCTCCCTTGAGTTTATGGTCAAGGCAGAAACATTTTCAGTCTGGCTCCCACTGTATACCCTTCAGAAGAGCGCGTGACCCGTTGCAGAAGGTTCGATGTGGGTCGAATGGGTGGGTGAATTGTGACCGATGGGCGGGTCCATTTCTCTGTTTTCTTCTCGTTCTGAAATCTGATTCGAAAATGGAGTGTGGGAGCAGAGCCATTACTAGAGAATATTGTATCAACACAGATAACTGAGTATGTCTTTGCCAAAGATGGGGTGTAACAAGAGGGGATTATGGATAGCCTAAAAGAATATATTCTCCGCGGTGAGAAAGCACTGGGCCATTTTTGGAACAGTGATGAAGAGAGAACTCAAAAACACAGGAGTCCTGCTGACGGACGATTGTATTACCGGTGTACGATTTCTAGGAGAACGAGGACAGCCCGGCTCAAAAAGGGCAGAATGAAGTCGGCAGAGTCTCAAGTGTACCTGCTATCTTATCCAGAGTTGCACAACCACATGGGACCTCCGCTCAGTCACCAACCCAGCAGAGTGGGGAGGCGCCTTGAATTTTCGCTACATTTATAGTCTTGTACTTGCAAATTGCATTATCTTTAACAGACTTCCAGATGAGCCGGAAAAAGATCATTTCAGGACCTCAAGGAAGCTTTCTCAGGCTTCCAGATTAGCTCTGGTCCCTCTGTGCTCTCGCGCCGTACTTCTCCCTCGCGGAAGTGATCAAAACTGTAATGAAGTGATGTGCTGTGTGATTTGTCACCTGGCCTCTCGGTCACCTCTCTCAGAACGTAAGCGTCTCGGAGGCGCGGACTGTGTGTGCACCTGTTCCATGCTACGTTTCCAGCCCTTAGCGTGATGCCTGGTGAATCAAAAGGAACCAATCAAATATTTGTTGAATGAATGAATGGGTACTTGAGCACTAATGATGCTCCCGGAACTATAACACATTCTTGCATACTTCTCATCTTTCCCATTTCATCTCTCACCATCCGGTCTGGTAGACACTGGTTTCACCCCCGCTTTACAGATGAAAACACTGAGGCTTAAAAAGATTAAGTACTGGGGCACCTGGGTGGCTCAGTCGGTTAAGCGTCCGACTTCAGCTCAGGTCGTGATCTCACGGTTTGTGGGTTTGAGCCCCGCGTGGGGCTCTGTGCTGATGGCTCAGAGCCTGGAGCCCGTTTCGGATTCTGTGTCTCCCCCTCTCTCTGCCCCTCCCCCACTCGTGCTCTGTCTCCCTCTGTCTCAAAAATAAATCAACATTAAAAAAAAAAGAATACGTACTGTGGTTAAACAGTAATTGAACAATATCATCTATAACGAGTTGCCCGTTTGAAGTGATACGTCACTGAATTGTGTGAATTATTGCGGGAGAGAGAAGTTTTGGCCAAGGAATGTCTGTAAGCATCTCGCATCACCAGAGAATAACATCCTAGTGCTGCTCTCAGCGTGGTGTTGAGGACCAGGTAAGACAAAACATATAAACCACACAGCACAGGGCCTTGCATATTGCCAATTCTCTATAAATAGCATTACTTAGCGGGTGAAAAGGGAGACAGCGTCTCTCAATAGAGGATGAGAACGTATCTGATCAAATTGATATTCAATATGATCAAACGTACCTCCTCAGCTTCTATTTCCACCACGGTGGCGGTCTAGGTGTTCTGAGACCTTCTGCCCCTGCAGAATGACCACTTGGGGAAAAATGCGAGCAAGCAGACCTTACGTGCCTTGCTGAACTTTCCAGAAGGTAAAGGGTAACTTACAACGATGGTGGGGGAGGTGAATCCAGAGTGAGCAAATGCACAAACCAGAGGTTCCCAGAAGGCAGCAGCGGGTTTCAGAAAACTAGTGATATGAGTCACGATCGCCAGCCGGAGGGTAAAAGCGTAGTTCGTTGCACCAGGAGGCGGGGGGCCCGCACCTGAGATAGTCCAGCGAGTCACGACCCTTAGCGAGGATGTTCCCACATAGCAGGGGGTTGAGGAGATGTGTGCCTGCTGTTGTAGGGCATCGACAAGGAAGCCCATCAGTCTCCCCACGGCCCCGGACTGGGGAGAACGAGCTGACCGTCAAGAAACCAAAGAGCAAAGCAAAACCGAACGTTTTCAAGGAGGAAAGCTGTAACGCAAGGCTGGACCCATCTGAGTCCGGGATGTGAACGAACGGCTGCAGAGCTACGCGAATCCCCAGTTAGGAAAATGCCGTGGAATCCGGTTGGTAGCGCCCTTGACACCGCAGAGAAAATGCAGATACTCTCTCGAGAAAAGGATCCTCCACCCAGGGCCCTTGGGGTTCCCGGAGAGTAAGCGCAGCCACGGAGTAACTCGTAAACTAAACATTTCCAAACCAAATGCTGTGAGCTCGAGGATTGGTAGAACTCTCGCAAGAAGAAAACCAGTGTACGTATCTGCCAATCGTAGACAAAAGATGATAGAACAGGGGTGTGCGTGTGTGTGTGTGTGTGTGTGTGTGTGCAACTCACCAAAAGGAAGCCAAAAAAGAGACAGAATATTTTGAAAGTATTAAAATAGCACAAAATAACTTAAGGTAAATACAATCAAGTGAATTGATGACGCAAAAAGGCAAAGGGTCTTTAACGTCTGTTAAAAGGCACAAATTGTGCTCTAAGATTTAAAAAGACGCCAATGTAACCATCTGCTGGTTATGAGAGACTGATGCATTGTATGAGGACACAGCAATGACGGAAATGCCAGAAGTAAAAGCTGGAAAAAGATACTCCGGGCAAATACCAACCAAAAGAAAGCGGGTGTCCCCAGATTAGTATCAAACAAAATGATTTTTGAGACAAATCATCAACGAGCGTGTAAAATTACTAACTTACGATGAGAGCATCACTTCATCAGGGCTCGACATAATCACCGCAAATCGCATCAAAATCTATAAAACTAATTACAAGGAGAAGGTGACCAATTCGCTCTTGTATTTACCACTCATCTCGGGAATTGTAGGAGAAACACACACAGGCACACAACCACACACGCCGACACGCTGGGCGATTTGATAACATGGCTAATAAGAAAGATGTAAAGCATATATATGAAACTAACATGTAGCCCTTAAAGAACACGATTCTTCTCAAATACACACGGACCGTTGTAATGTTCGGATAAGCCCTAAGCCGCAAGGCGGGCCTCCACGTATTTAAAATCATTTGAAATCGTTGTTTCCACACAGGACACACCTTCTCACCGTGGCGCACTTAGGCTCGAAAGCAATGGTGGAATGCTAATGAAGAATGCGCCAAGGGCTTAGGGGTTTAAAAACCCAGGAATCAAATATAAAGAAATGAAACTACGCAAGCCCATCAGCATTGAATACTAATAAAACGCTATATATCGCGATACGATTTTTTAATTATTTAGCCCATGAGATTGTGACGGAAAGAAAGAAACAGGTTGGGGGCAATTTGGACAACTCTCACGCATGCTTGCTGTGAGCCTTGAGCTCCGCCAGCCGGGTGCAATTTATCACGAGTGGAGGCCCATCGCGTTGCGATTTTTATTTTCATCCAGCACGCTTCATTTTGGCGTCTCTAACTTCCTGTCGTGGGCTGATTTGTGCCCCCCGTTCACAAATTGAAGCCTTAGGTCCCCGTACTTCAAACCGTGACTGTATTTGGAGGTAAAGCACTCAAAGGCAATGAAAGTACAAGGAGGCCGTGAGCGGGATCTTAACCTGACCCAACTGGCGTGTCCCTACAGAAAGACCATGGGGCACGCATGAGACACAGAGCAGGTGAGGACCCAGAGGGAAGGCGGCCATCCGAAATCCCGACACCTCGATCTGAGACGTCCAGCCCCCAGCACCGGGAGAAAACAAACGTGTGCCGTTAACCCAGCCCGGCTGCGGTGTTCCCATGGTGGCCGCCGAGCCAGCCAAGACGCTGAGCGAGCCCCAGTGCCACAGCCCACGTGGTTTCCACACGTCACCTCACTAAAGGATCGTAGACTCTGATGCCCACATTCTCAGGGCATCAGCGGGCACTTCGACGGTGCTGTTGAATCCTTACTTCCTTAGATGTGACTTCAAAGGTAGAGTCACCCTATACCTTCCCGGCGGGGCCCAATCTGGGAGAAGCAAGAAAGAGACTCCGCTTTGCTGATCCGCACTTGTCTGCTCTGCTTTTCCCTTCCAACTGTGACCTGCGCCTCCACAATGGCCGAGTTCCTTGACCTCTCCTTACCCTTGCCTCCTAGAATGGTCTCAGGAGCACAGTTCCTGGTGTCGGTTTTCCTGCTTCCCAACACGACAGAGACCGAGAAAATAAGACCTCGGTTCCCCGTGAGGCAGGGCTCCGAGTTCGGACCGTTCACTCTGGTCTCGGAAAAGTGAGCCCGTGTCCTGTTTTCTCGCAGTTGCCACGCATTCCTCAGCAGGGGATTGGACACGTTGGAGCTCACCTATGTTAGCGTGCTTTAGAAGTCAGGTTAGGGGCGCCCCGGGGGGCTCAGTCGGTTGCGTGTCCGACTCTTGAATTCGGCTCAGGTCATGATCTCACAGCTCACGAGATCAAGCCCCACGTTGGGCTCTGCGCTAACAGTGCGGAGCCTGCTTGGGATTCCGTCTCTCTCCCTCCCTCTGCCCCTCCCCAGCTCGCGCTCTCTGCGTCTCTCAGAATAAAATAGACGTTGAAAAGAAAGAAGAGTCAGGTTGGACAGCCTGTCACCTTGCAAGAGCTGTGGCTCCCTGGCACGAAAGGTAATATGCATTCCTCCAGGGCCCTCTCGGTCTCTTGGCTGCGAGTTCAGGTAAGGAACAAACGGGCTTGTCTCTTCACCATCATGCTAGAAAGCTCAGATGGAAACATTGACTCAGATCCTTTCAAACCCTCCAAACTTGGGGGTCGGTCCTCACAGACACTCATGAAAAGAGATGACCCGTTTCAGGTAGATAAAAATGGGGGTGCTAAACAGCCCACGTTTATTTATTTTATTTTTTTTTCAACGTTTATTTATTTTTTTGGGACAGAGAGAGACAGAGCATGAACGGGGGAGGGGCAGAGAGAGAGGGAGACACAGAATCGGAAACAGGCTCCAGGCTCCGAGCCATCAGCCCAGAGCCCGACTCGGGGCTCGAACTCACGGACCGCGAGATCGCGAGATCCCGCAAGATCGCGAGATCGTGACCCGGCTGAAGTCGGACGCTTAACCGACTGCGCCACCCAGGCGCCCCAACAGCCCACGTTTAAACCCGCAGAATAACCTAGCAACGATTACATCCTCTTTTTCACTCACTCCGCCAGGGATACATTCGGTTCCTCGTTTTTTACAACGAACGGCTCTGGCCGTGAGACAGTCAGCCAATAAATGCGTGTGTATAAAACCGTTTTTAAAAGTTTAAGTGGTCTGGACACGTAGCATTGCAGCCGATCACAAGTCAGAGCCATCATCTTTAGTTTAAATCTGGGATGTCGCAGGGGAGTGTTGAATCGATGGATGGCACACCTGAAACTCATAGAAGACCGTATGTGAACGAACTGGAATTTTAGAATAAAAACTGGAAAAAATTCAAAAAAAAAATTAACAGCTGGTAGATGCTGGAATTGGGTTGTCAGCAACATGCACAACATAGGTATGAAACCCCATGATGTCCTATACTATGTAAGATCAAAATACGGTCACCCTGTTATGGCTTTGCACACAACTCTTGTAGTACTATTATCATTTTCTTGTTAGAAGTTTTGAAATTAGACGTCCGTTTCCACGACAGTGAATCCACAAGTCTGTCTTTTGGAGAAACGGTGAGGGCGCAGCACATTCTCGGCCTGGAAAACACGCTCGCGGGCGTGGATTTCTTCCATTCCTTCCCTTTGCGAGGCTCAGTGTCCGCTCCGTCGTGAGGCCGGTTTCGGATTCTGTGTCTCCCTCTCTCTCCGCCCCTCCCCTGCTCATGCTCTGTCTCTCTCTGTCTCTCAAAAATAAATAAATGTTAAAAAAATGTTTTATAATAAAGACTCTGAAAGCTTCTCTAGCACTATCCACTGGTTTCTTCTTCAACAACCGCCCACGCTAAGTACTTGGGTGACAACGTGTGGCCCTAAGCACCCAGGCTCCCTCCTTCGGCCTCACTCCCCAGCTTTCGCCCAGAATTCCAGTGCCCGAAACTCCCACACAGTGCTGGCCTGCGTCCTCTAGTTCAACCTCTGCCCTCTGTCCCCATGTCTGGCAAATAGGTCACCGTCTCGCCCACCCCGTGGGGTTACTGTGAGAGCTAGAAAGTTACATCCAGGCGTCACATCTAGAAAAGTGTCTGGAACATAAGTGATCATAAAAATTAGCCACTATTAATATATAATTATTGTTATTGTTATTTTTAAGTTCCTATCAGTCTAAGGGTTTGAAGAGGGTTTGAGTTTGAAGAGATAATTGTGAATATTTCAATTTGGTATTTTGTATAATAAAAGTGACAGCTGGGTGTTGAAGAGATCAGTAGATGGCAGATGAGAGAGAGGGAGAGAGAGGGAGAGAGATACTGTGATATTTCAGACTCGTCCAAAAAAAGGACTTAAGTTTGGTCTAGAAAATTGTGTAAAGCGTTAAAAAAAAACCAGACAGGATTTGAGAACCTGTTTTGGTACAGCTGGTGCATTTAGGGAGCTGGGTGAGCTCGCACATCTGGAAGAATCGACAGAGGGCACCTTTGTACCCCTTTGCCCTCTGATAATTCTTCTAGCTACCTTTTACACGATCAGTTTTTTGCAGAGGCTTTCGTGAATGTATCAGCTTTACATTCAATCGTCTCTTTAATGTGCAATCAACAGAAGGTCTCGTGGACGCTTGTGTCTTTAGACTGCAGGGGGGGCTCAATTTTCAGGAAAGAGAACCAACTTTAGACATTTCAAAAAGCTGAAATAGTATCACGAAACATCGTCCTCCTTGTAAAATCGCAAGTGTGTTGAGTTTAAGCAAATGTAATTAGGCCTGGAAATCAAATTAAACTATGGAAGACACTCTTTGTGCCCTAAGACTTTTCCCTCTATGCAAATCAGACAGAAGACATGTGTAATTTATGAGATTGCTGATTAAATTGCCCCGCAGCGACCACCTCTCCGTAAGACTGCTTCTCTTCCAAAAACCACACAACCACCGCAAGGGACACAACACTCACGCGAGCAACGTCTTCCATAAAGGACTTCAATAAAGTAGAATTAAATAAAATTGGCAAATCGGTACAGTGATGATCGGAGTCACTGAATGTGACAGCCTGTGGGAAAACTTCCTAACGTAAC
Organism: Lynx canadensis; assembly: GCF_007474595.2. Classification (NCBI taxonomy): domain Eukaryota; kingdom Metazoa; phylum Chordata; class Mammalia; order Carnivora; family Felidae; genus Lynx; species Lynx canadensis. Next base: position 2,204,564 of record NC_044308.2, read on the forward strand.
ATTCACAATCCTGTAAGTCTGACTGTGTCTCCGAAATGGGTTGAAAATTTGGTCTTTGTTGTTTGGTCTTTGTTTGGATATCAACTACTCAGCTGTCCCTGTGCTCCTGTGACTGGCTAAATGTGGCCATTGTGACAGGAAATTTTGCTAATGTGCCTTTTGCTTGATTAGTTTCTTAGCCTTATGCATATTTAGAGAAAAAGGCACCCGGGTTTAGTGAGATAACCCAGAGAGAGTGGCAAAACCAAGGGTACCCGACTCCCCTAAAATGGCGCTCTGCTGTTCTCGAGTCTCCGTAACCTAGACGGTGCCTCCTCTGTTCTCCTCCTGCTGGTGTGAGGGAATCTGGCCGATATGGGATGCCCAGCTACTAATGCATTCACATGTGATCTGGGCTCAGTGAATTAACTCTACCACTCAAACACTCCCACTTAAATCACAAAAAGACCATGACCAGAGGCAAGTCTGGGACAAGTCTGGGCAGGTCAAGTGTCTTGGGACACTTGATTGGCTGGTATGGTGAATTTTTGATATCATCTTCTGCCCACTTTTCCATTATGGGAAAGGGGTTAAGAGAGAACAGAGGTTCTATGTGGCTTCAACATTCCTCTCCGATCCCTCCAGAGCGATCTTTGGAAAATGAATCAGAGACGTTATTCTCCTACTTAAACCCTGAAACGGCCTCTTCCTTGCTTCCCATCTTTGTCCTCATCCAATATGACCCCTGGTCTTCTTTCTGAGCTTCTCAAACATGCCAAACTCCACTCAAGCTCAAAGGCTTGCTCAGAAAGTTCTTCCCCAGGCCTCCTCGTGGGGCTGCCTTGGAGACACCTTTGGCCATCTGGCCGAAATAGCCCTGCCCCGGCTCACTCTGGTTACCTCTGTACTCTATTAGCCTGTTTTCTCCAAGGCCTGTTTCAGGTTCTAAAATTAAATATGCAAATGTGTGCTGACAAGCGTGCATCCGATATTCAAGGGCGCCAAGGATAACCCAACGCAGAAAAGACAACCTCTTCAAGACATGGTGTTGGGAAAACTGGCCAGCCGTGTGCAAAAGAATGAAGCTGGGCCCTTATCTTACATCATACACAAAAATTAGCTGCAAATGGATTAGAGACTCAAACGCAAGATCTAAAACAGCAAAACTCCTAGAAGAAAACACAGGGGAAAAGCTTCTTGACGTTGGCTTTGGCAACGGTTTCTTGCATATGACATCAAAAGCACATACAATATACGCAGAAATAGGCAAGTGGGACTACATCAAACGAAAGAAGGTTCTGCACAATCAAAAATAGAAACCAACAGCATGAAAAGACAACCCACAGGATAAGAGAAAATACTGGCAAACCATACAAAAATAAACCAGAGCAAAACTCTGATAAAGAGTCAATATCCAAAATATATGGGGGAACTCCTACAACTCAATAGCAAACATAAAATAAAATTCAATTCACTTAAAATAACATAAAATAACCCAATTAGAAATGGGCAAAGAAATGAGATAGACATATGCCCAAAGGAGACATACAAATGACCAACAGTTATATGAAAAGGTGCCCCACATCGCTAATCATCAGAGAAATGGAAATCAAAAAACCACCATTAGGAAGTATCACCTCATATATTTTAGGATGACTATTAACCAAAATCCAAAAGATAGCAAACACTGGCAAAGACGTGGAGAAAAGGGAACCCTCGTGCACTGCTGAGACGAGTATAAATTGGTGCGGCCATTATGGAAAACAATATGGAGGTTCCTCAAAAACTTAGGCCTACTATGTGTTCCAACAATCCTCCTTCTGGGTGTACATCCAAAGGGTTGAAATCAGGATCTCAAAGACATATCCACACTCCCATGTTGACTTCAGCATTATTCACGATAGCCAAGATGTGGAAACAACCTAAATGTCCATGGATGCACCATTGGGTAAAGAAAATGTGGTACATGCATACATACAATGGAATACTTAAAAAAGAAGGAAATCTTGCCACGTGTGACAACCCGGATTGCCCTTGAGGGTGTTAAGCTGAGTGAAAGAAGCCAGACACAGGAGGACGAAAATACTGCTCGATCTCACTTACAAGAGAAATCCAAAATAGTCAAGCTCGGAGATGCTGAGAGTAAAATGGCGGATGCCAGGGGCCAAGGGAGTATTAGTCAAAGAGTAGAGATTTTCGGTTACGTTAAGATGAACAAATTTTAGAGGTTTACTGTAGGGCACAGCACTCGTAGTTACTGATACTGTTTTACGTACTTAGAAATTTGCCAAAAAGGTAGAGCTCATGTCAGCGTTCTTACTTGAACAAGTATCCGTAAGACTTACGGCACGTGATCGCCGTGTAGTAAGTGTTCAGTAAACAGCATCCATTAGTAAACTGTGAAATGTTATTTATCTATCGCTGGAGAGAAGTTTGCAAATCTGGCTTTTTGTCTCTGTTATCTCTCCTTGTCCCCTGCGACCTTGTCCTTCTTATTCAAATAAGGAAAAAATATTCCGGTAAAAATAGCATCTCAGGGTGTATTTAAATATAAAGCCTTTCGTGGACACGAGACTTTCGGCAACCAGGAACCTCCATCTCTCACTGGAGTGAAATTGGTGAGTTGAAAGTGGCCTTTACTGGCTTTGCTCGTGGTATTTGTTGAGGACTGAACAAATGACAGTGCTGATTGGGCTTGGTGCTGCAGCGAGTCGGATTTCGGACTTTTATTTCACAGCGCACACAGGAGAGCGAAATCTACCATCAGGGTGGAATAGCTTTATGTTAAACACGTCTTCACATGATGCAAATGACACGTTCGGGTGTCCTCTGAACCCCTGTGACCATCCTACTGATCCCCCTTTAATGGAGTTGAATAAAATATTTGGCATGGGCTCATTTGCGTTTGCTCGAGAGTCACGGACACCTACTTGCCAGTCGGGACGCGTTGCATCAGGAGTGTGATGCCGAGCAGAGCCTGGCAGTCACAGGCTACAAATCTCCAGCCCAGCAACTCCTTCCTTATCATGAGGGCTCTCAACACAGTGCCGGACATTGATGGGGTATCCACGAGGAAGCAGAACAAGGCTCACTGCACAAATCCAGGCTTGCAGTGAGAGACTGGTGAGCCTGACTGAGAGGAAGAAGTCTCAGAGGGCTCGGGGATAGCTAACACATCCAGAGACAGAATTAGAGCCCAGAAAGGGCCTGGAAAACTGGAACATTGGGTTGAAATAAACCACATGTAACAAAACAAACTGTATTTGATGGCTCAGATATGCGTATGAATGACAAAATATTGGAATCCCTCGACTCTGAGCAACCCCCCCCCATGTAAATCTATTCTGAGTTAATAAAAACATGGAAAGAGATTTTTGCACAAAAATGTTAATTGCAATGTTGCTACGAATAATGAAAAATTGGAAGCAATCGAAATGTCGACAATATGGGGATGATTAAGTAAATTGTAGTGCATCTAATTCATGGGTTTTTTTCCTAGTAAAGTAAAAGAACACTTATTACATATATAGCGTATAATAGGAACGTGCACGCTGCGTAATGTACAACTTATGACACCATCAGAAAGCGAACAGCCAGATCACCACCACCCACCCCCCAAAATAAAGCATTACCCACAACCCTTAGCTCTCTTCGTGGGTTCCCTTCAAACCCAAACCCCTAAAGTAATCATTATCCTAGATATTATAATAATCACTTAAAATCTTTGTTATAGCCTAAGCATGCAGTCCTGAGATGCGTAGTGAAGGTTGGTCTTCTGAAATTTATATAAGTGGAATTCTTGTGTTTGCCTCCTTTGGCTCAACATGGTTGTTGTTGTTTTTTTTTTCCTTTTTTGAAAAAATTGAAAAATAATACCCATGCCACAAAACGAACCCATTTAAAGTGTACGATTGAGTGGTTTTTAGTATCCGCCCAGAGTTGTGCACCATCCCCACTGTCTAATTCCAGAACATTTTTATTTCTCCAAAAGGAAGCCCTGTCCCATTGGCGGTCACTCCCCATTCCTTCCTTCCTCTGACCCCTGCTGATCGACTTTCTGTCCCTACGAATTTGTCCCTTCTGGCTATTTCATGTAAGTGGGATCATACGACACGTAGCTTTCACGTCTGGTTTCTTTCATGAAACATACTGTTTTCGAGGTCATCCATGTAGTAAGCATGTATTAGAACTTCATTTCTTTTTACGACGAACTAACATTTCAGTGTCAAGGCGAGTCACGTTTTACTCATCCCTTCATGAGGCAAGGGACGGTTGGGCTGTGTCCACTCTTTGGCTGTTGAAAATTATCCTGCTGTGAACGTTTGCATGTAAGTGTTTGGATGCATATGTGTTCACGTTTCTCTTAGATGTAAACCAACGTGTCTATGGCTGGACCGTATGGTAACCCTATGCTTAACCATTTGAAGAACTGCCAAACTGTTTCTCAAAGCAACTGCACCGTTTTATACCCCATTTTGGGTAGTGAGGTGTGATAGTTCCAACTTCTTCACATCCTTGCTCACACCTATCTATCGTTTCGATCATAACCATTCTGGCGGGTGTGAAGCGGTAACTCACGGTTGTAGTTGATTCGCCTTTCTCTGATGGCTAATGAGGTTGAGCGTCTCTTCGTGTACTTGTTGGCCATTTGTATGTCGTCTTTGGAGAAATGTCTATTTGAATTCTTTGTCCATTTCTTATTGGGTTGTTTGTCTTGTTATTGTTGAATTGTAAGAGTTATTTGTATATTTTGGGTCGTAGTCCCCTATCAGATATATGGTTTGCAAATACTTTTCTCCAATTCAGTGCGTTGTCTTTTCATTTTGTTGATAATGCCCTCTGAAACACAAGTGTTTTGGTAGTAGTCTTACCAACTAAGTATATATCCTGGGCACTATAGTTTAGTTTTGCCTTTTGAAATTTATACAAATGGAAGTCTCAGGTTTGGCTTCTTCTGGTCAACAGTATAATTTTTTTCCTTTTTTAATTAATTGGGAAACAATCTACATACCATATAATTAATTCTTGTAAAGTGTACAACTCAGTTAAAAAAAGAAGTCCAATTGGAGTCCAATTTATCTTTTTTTCCCCTTCTGTTGTTCATGCTTTTGGTATCATATCTAAGGAACCATTTGTCTAATGTAAGGTCATGAAGATTTACACCTATGTTTTTTCTAAGATTTTTGTAGTTTTAGCTCTTACATTTTGTTTTTTTTTTTAAACCTATTTTGAGTTCATTTTTGTACATGGTGTGAGGTAGGGATCCAACTTACGCACTTGCATGCTAACCTAGAAACTTTTGTTGAATTTTTCCTCATTGGACTGTCTTGGCACCTTTATCAAAAATCAATGTACCATAAATATAAAGGTTTACTTCTGGATTCCCAATTCTACCTTATTGATTTATATGTTTATTCTTATGCCAGTGGCACAGTCTTGTTTAACTGTAAGTTTGCAGTAAGTTTTGAAATATGGAACAGGAAGTCCTCCAAATTTATCCTTGTATTTATTTCAAGATTGTTTTGGCTACTCTGAGTCCCTTGAATTTCCATGTGAATTTTGTTATCACCCTGTCACTTTTTGTAAGAAAGACAGCTGGAATTCTGATAGGGCTTGAATCTGTAGATCAATTTGAGGACTATTACCATCTTAATAATAATAAATCTTCAGATCCATGAACGTGAGATAGCTTCCCATTTATGTAGGTCTTTAATTTCTTTCAATGATATTTTATAGTTTTTAGAGTGTAATACACTTTTAAAAAATTCATTATAAAGTATTTTATTCTTTGTGATGCTATTCTAGATGGAACTGCTTTCTGTTTTATTTTTGAATTATTTGTTGCTAGTGTATTGAAGGACATTTGATTTTTGTATATTGATTTGTAACTTCAGCCTGCTGAATGTATTTATTAGCTCTAGCATATTTTTTCTTGATTCTTTAGGATGTTCTACAAACAAAATTGTGTCATCTCAGCGGTAGGCTTCCTTCTTTTGTTACAATCCGAATGCCTTCTACTTCTTTTCCTTGCCTAACTGCCCTGGCTAGAGACTCTGCCCAATATTGAGTAGCGGTGAGAACAGGCATCCTTGTCCTGTTTGTAATCTTACTAGGAGCATATTAGCTTTTCGCCGTAAGTGTGATATTAGCTGTGCAATGGTATCTCGGTGTTGTGACATATGATGTTTTTATATGCTTATTTGCCATCTGTGTGTTTTCTCTGGTGAGGTGTCTGTTCATTTCTTTTGCCCATTTTTAATTGGGTGTTCTTGCTGTCGGGTTTTAAGAATCACTTTGTATCTTGAACAGCAGTCCTTTAGCAGATATGTAGTTTACAAATATTTTCCTCAGTCTGTGATGTGTCTTTTCTTTTTCTCAAAAATGTATTTTACAGAGGAGGTTTTAATTGTAACAAAGTCCAATGTATCGACTTTTTTCTTCTTTGATAGATTGTGCTTTTTTTTGACCTCTAGTTTTTTAATGTATTTCAAATAAAATATTTAACGTGATTAGTAAGTCCAACATATGGACTTTCTCAAGAACCATTTCCATCGACTGTTTTCTTTTCCCTCTGTATGGGTCACACTTTCTTGTGTCTTTGTATATCTCATATTTTTTGTTGTTGAAAACTGGACGTTTTAAATGATATAATGTGGCAACTCTTGAAAAGAGAATCTCCTCTTCTGTGTATTTATTATTGTTGCTGTTTGTTGTTGTTGACATGGGTGTGTGTGTGTGTGTGTGTGTTTAAATTTCTTTCCTGAATTAATTCTGTAAAGTCTGTGTGCTTTCTCATGTGTGACCACTGACACCTTTGCTTAGTTAATGTAGTGTTCGGCTAGTGATTGGACACAGATTTCCTCAAATTCCAAGAGTTAGTAAGTGTCCCTGTCTTTGCTGTGAGCTCTGTGTGTATGTCAGGGCAACCACATAGCTCACAACTCTGCCTTAGTCTTCTCTCCTATTTGCACACAGCCTCAATGTAAGCCAGATGCGAGAGCTTAAAACCTTCTTTCAATTTTTTTTAAAACATTTATTTATTGTTGAGAGAGAGAGAGAGAGAGAGAGAGAGAGACAGACAGACCACGTGCAGGGGAGGGGCAGAGAGAGAGGGAGACACAGAATCTGAAGCAGGCTCCAGGCTCTGAGCTGTCAGCACAGAGTCCAACACGGGGCTCGAACCCACGAAGTGCAAGATCATCTCCTTAGCTGAAGTCAGACGCTTAACCAACCGAGCCACCCAGGCGCCCCAAAACCTTCTTAGGTCTTTCCTGAGCAGGTGCACGCTGTGGGCTCGGGCACAGCCCTACATGTAGGTGTCGCTTTCCAGATTCCCAGGAATGTGATGCAGCTTTTCAAAGCATCCTATGAAAATCTCTTACTCCTTAGATTTTCCTTTCAAAATTTTGGCCTGCTTACTGTTTGCTTTAGTTTTGATTGCCACCCGAGGCCATAATAATGTTAAACAATTAGCAGCAATATTAAACAATTGTTGCTTTTACTAAAAAAATAAATGCCACTGGGTACAAGGTTATTAGCACTGGGTGACCGCTGAGCCAGGTCAAGTAAAGACAAGCCTTGCGTGTGCTGTTTTCCAGATGGGCCAAATAGTGATAGTTCTCTGAGAATGGTGTTTGAAAGAGATTCCACCCTTCTAGTGCCTGATTAGGCTGTTTGTCTCACTGTGATTGTGGGGTGCTCGTTTTCAAGGGTACCACGGAGTTTAGGAGATCACGGTAATAGGGCAAATGTCATAGTAATAGGGCCAATTAAAATGTCACAAAGCTCACTATTTTTGATCACGATTCCACCACATAACCACCATTCTACCAAAAAGTTAAAAAAATTATTTTTTAAGTTTTAATTTGAATTCCGATTAGTTAACATTCAGTGTAACATCCATCCGCCATTTTTCTTGTGTCAACGGTCCATTGCAAGCCTTTGGTTAATTTCTAGAGTTTCGGAGAAGTTGACTTTGCCATTTTGTCAATACTGCCTTTGCCTTTCAGGGCGAGGATTTTCAGAGGACCCCGTTCCCGCTCGTGTCTTAATATCCTAATTCTACGAGTCATCACGGTTTTTGATCGCTTTCAATCTTAACATTCTGGCCCAATGTACCCAGGGCACACTCTTCTATCCTGCAGCTAGGCACTTGGTTATGCAGAAAAGATCCCCCCGTCTGGCCAATCATGGAATCAACGCTGACAATGAAAGAAAGAGTGGATACCCTCTCCAGGTAATTTCCACACCTATTATCATAATGAAGTTAACAGTGTTTCATAGCTTCTGAAATAGACCAAACACTATCGGGCTCATATTGCTTTATCATAAGAGGTAGTGATACACATCACTGAGACCCTGTCTAACCACGTGATGATTTGAAGACCCCCCAGTTTTGTGAGTGTTTCCCTCCCCCCCCAAATTATGGGTTTGTTAAGGAAAAACTTACCCAAGTTTTTCCACCCACGTTTCTTTCCTATGTTACCTTTAATTTTACATCCATACCTCATTTCTGGCACTTGTGGTTCCCCAACGTGTGTGGGCTTTTCCCCCCTCCTAGCCATTCTCCGCCATACACGCTGGGTGTCCTATAATTTAACTCGATCCTGACACTTGTCTACCCGGAGCCAGATTGTCACCTGAGCTGGGTGTAGACCAGAGGTTCCAAAGAGCCCCTCCAGTTGACTAATTTGCTAAAGTGGCCCAAAACTCAGGGAAACACTCACTCACATTTACCAGTTTATTAAAGGATATGATGAGGGATACAGATGAACATCAGATGGGAGAGGTGCGTAGGGCGAGGTGTGGGGAAGGGCGTACTGTACTTTGCGGCTTTTTATGGAGGCTGGATGACGGATTTCTACGGAGGCACGATCAGTCATGAACTCCGTTTCCATCCACTCTCCCTTCTTAAGAGAATGGAAGGTAGAATTGGACACTCCAAGTTTCTGATCAGGGCTGGGTCTGCCCGTGACCGGTTCCCATCCAGGAGCCGCCTGGGAGCCACCCAGAGTCACCGCTCTACAATCAAAGATGTCCCTGTCACCCGGCAAATGACAGGGGCTTTCGGAGCGGCAGGCCAGGAGCCAGGGGCAGAAATCAATACACATTTTCTAGCATCTCATAGGATTGTGCGAGTCTGTGTGTTTCCTATACAATTTCCCATGCAATTCCCACTGTGTGAAGAATTATAATCGTGCTAAGAATTCAACACTCACCGCCAGCTACAGGACTCTCCGAAGAAGAAGAATGATACGGATGGCAAGGGGGCCTTCACCAGTGCTCCTCGGACCCAGCCATTCTCTTCTACAGGATTTCTGCAAAGAGAGTTAGGTCACTGGGGAGACTGGTGAAGGGTCTAGGTCAGAAAGATTTCTTCTCCCTTGGATTCAGGTCATTGGGCAATACATTTGGGTCTGGCATTTACCAGTGCCTTGGAACTTTAATGTCCTCGTTTGTAAAACAGAGAGAACAAAGCCCACCACACAGCTTCCGGTGAGGACCAAATGAGATAATATTGGCGAGAGAAGGAAAAGCTATTTCGGCATAAAGCCTTATTATGATGACCTAGAAAATACCCACGAATCTGGGTCCCAAGACAATGTTGCTGCCAGGAGGCATCCCCTTCTGCCATGCCTGGTGCACACCTCACAAGGTTCACATTTAATTGGCCTTGGATGTGTCCCGAGCATCTGGAGTTTTTGAAAAGCTCCCCAGGTGATCTATCGTGCACTTAGGGTAGTTTCATCCTGTGAAGAAAAGGTAAAAGAGAAGAAGACTTCAAAATGATGGCTTTCAGATCTCTGTTTATCTCCATAGCTGCAATCGACAGCTTGGGTTTTGCCGCTAGAAAGCTTAAAAAAAGAAACAAAATCAGTGGATGTGTGAAAACAGTTCTCGAAATAACTCTTCGAGCTGGTGGAATCAACACAAGGGAGAAAACGGATGAAAAGACCAGCATGATTCTTTTTCACTGTTCTGAATTTTTTTGTGTGCTGAAAAACTAAGTGATCACCTAACCTAGATATGGTGGGTTTTGTTCCCTTTTCACGCTTATGTTCCCTGGAGGAATTTTCGCCCGCTGTTGTAAAATACTTCAGCAATAACAACGGTGTGAGTGTGTTTCCATCACGCAAAAGAGGACTGTTTGTGGCCATTGCTAAAGACAGTGTTTGTCTTCTGCACAGTCGACCCAGCTGCCTGCAACCGACCCCCCATCCCCCAGTGAATCCAAGATAATTCTTTGTTCTTTCTCTCTTGGACTCCCTCTGGCCCCTCTCAGCGCGGCCCTGACCGTGGAGCCAGGAAAGTGAATTGAAACACGTCCTCTTTGTGGCTTCCTCTCTTCCCGCTCAGAACAGCAACGTAGGGGCCACACAGCCTGGGTTTATGCTATTCGAAGATCGGTTATTGATCGACTGACTGACCGATCCATTCCACTAGGGCAATGTGGTTCTGAAAACACCCAGATACTTCGACACCTGTTGTCTGGAACTGGAAGAGAAAATGGGGCGTCGTCTCCAACACCTGGATACGAACTGGTCAAAAGTCCACCTGTACCCGCCATCGCTAGTCAGTGAGGGGATTGAAACCCAAGCCTGCCTGTGACCGCGGGCCCGAAATTTGCCACACACCCACACCTGCGACCGCCATGACTGGGGAGCAATCTCAAGGAGCGAGCACTTGAGAGGGAGTCCATTTAATTCAAAGATTCGTAAAGAGCACATTTGCAACTGCAAGTGTATCTCAGGAAATTAAATTCTCTCGAAATCTTTTTTACCCCCTGCTAGCCTTATTCTTTTCTTTGTGTTTGCTTGTTATAGCTTTCTCAATTCCTTTAATTTAAAATTTCTACACTCTTTTCGTTGCCTGGTTAACAGTTCTATAATTATTTTTGCTTTTTATAAAACCTTTCATTTTTTTTTTTAACTTAAAACCATTTTTTTTAAATATACAATTTATTGTCAAGTTGGCTAACATACAATGTATACAGTGTGCTCTTAGTTCTGGGAGTAGGTTCCCGTGATTCATCACTTGTAAAAACTTTTGTGTTCAACCTCCCTACATTCTCTCCTTTATCTCCTTACCCTCCAAAGAAATTATACCTGTGAATATAATTGGAGTTGCATTAATTGATAGATTAAAAAATTTTTTAATGTTTATTTATTTTTGAGAGAGAGAGAGAGAGGCAGAGGAGAGGGAGATACAGAATCCGAAGCAGGCTCCAGGCTCTGAGCTGTCAGCACAGAGCCCGACGCGGGGCTCGAACCCACAAACTGCTAGATCATGACCTGAGCCGAAGTAGGATGCTTAACAGACTGAGCCACCCAGGCGCCCTGATAGATTTTTTTTTTAATTTTTTTTTCAACATTTATTTATTTTTGGGACAGAGAGAGACAGAGCATGAACGGGGGAGGGGCAGAGAGAGAGGGAGACACAGAATCGGAAACAGGCTCCAGGCTCCGAGCCATCAGCCCAGAGCCCGACGCGGGGCTCGAACTCACGGACCGCGAGATCGTGACCTGGCTGAAGTCGGACGCTTAACCGACTGCGCCACCCAGGCGCCCCTAGATTTTTTTTTTTAATGGGAATTGATTAAAAATATTGGCTAGCCCCACCTAGGATTATGGTGTGTTTTTCTATATCCATATCAAAATCCTTCCTTTCCCCCTGCCGCCCATCTTTTTTTATGTCCTCCAGTAAGAGGCTTAATTTTTTCCCCTTAAATCTTGTATGACTCTTACATTCTGTGAAGTTCTGTATTTTACATGGAATCTTTGATCTTTGACATTTGCTGCTGTGGGCGGGGTCAAAGGACTCTGACTTCAATAATAGCACAGAACTAGTCAAAGCCAAAACAGTGGTTCCTGAGAATGGTTTCCAAGGAGACTCAGGTTTGTTTTGCTTTGTTTTATTCTTTTTTTTTTTTTTTTTTTAAATTTCCAGCAAGTTCCCGGGGATGCTGGTGCTGTGGGTCCCTGGACCACACTCTGAGAAACACTGGCTTAGTGCCGGGCTGTGCAGCCCCTGACTGCACATCAGTCTCACCCAGAAACTTGTAAAACTCCCAGTGTCCGGGCCACACAAGCACACGGATACGTCAGCGTGTCTGGGACAAGGACACAGGCGGTAAAAATTCCCCCAGACTTTCCCAGCTGATCCCGATGTGTAGCCCGGGCTGAGGAGCAGTATCTGAGAGCCTTAGACCCTCGGGTGGTTACCAAAAATGCCGCGTCTTCAGCCCCTTCTGGAATCAGAATTCCTGGGGTTGGGGTCCTGGCATTTTATTTTATTTGTTTATTTCATTAAGATATAGTTGACATTGGGGCGCCTGGGTGGCGCAGTCGGTTAAGCGTCCGACTTCAGCCAGGTCACGATCTCGCGGTCCGTGAGTTCGAGCCCCGCGTCGGGCTCTGGGCTGATGGCTCGGAGCCTGGAGCCTGTTTCCGATTCTGTGTCTCCCTCTCTCTCTGCCCCTCCCCCGTTCATGCTCTGTCTCTCTCTGTCCCAAAAATAAATAAACATTGAAAAAAAAAATTAAAAAAAAAAAAAAGATATAGTTGACATATAATGCTATCCTAGTGTTGGCATACGGCGTCACGATTCAGGGTTTGCTTCTACTGCAAAATGACCACCACGGTGGGTCTAAGTCAGCATCTCACTTTACACACGCATAAAAACTTTCTTCTTGTGATAAGAACTTTCAAGATCCGCTCTCTTAGCAACTTTCAGTACTCACGAGACAGTATTATTAACTATAATCTCCCCCAGGAGTTACGCCCCCAGGGTTTGTCGATCTTCGAACCGAAGGTTTGTATCTTCTGACCCCCTCCATTCATTTCACACACCCCTGCCTCCCACCCCGGGGAACCACCCATCTGTTCTTGCATCTATGAGTTCGGTTTTTGTTTGTTTTCGTCTTTTTTTTATCTACATATAGATCTACACATAAGTGAGATCATATGGCATTGGTCTTTTTCTGTTTTATTTCGGTGCCTTAAGGTCCATCCAGGTTGTGGCACTCGGCCAGAGTTCCCTCTTTTTTATGGCTGAACAATATTCCTGTGTGTGTGTGTGTGTGTGTGTGTGTGTGCGTGTGTGTGTGTGTGTGTGTGTGTGTGTCTTACATTTTCATCCATCAATGGACAGACACTTAGGAGACATTTTGCTGCAAAGCTTGGCACCTGGGGGCACAGGTCCAAGATGAAGGGAGACTATTCCTGCACCGAGGGGGCCTGGCCACTCCAAGGGTAGCACAAAAGGGAGGGGAAACTGCCCCCAAAGAGTTGCTGCTGGTGACATCTCCCCTCGTGCCAGCTCCCTCTCCTTCCCTTGCGTTAGTCAGATGGCACCGAGCCCGGAGATCACCAACTGTGCTTACGTGATGCACCTGTTCCTCGAGAAAATCCTGGCCTCGGATCGAAGGCTGAACACATTTCAGAACAGTACATGGCAACGACAAAAACATACCAGGACGTAAACACACACACGACATGCAAATGTCAGGAAAGAAACATACTGGGGATTTTTTTCCCCCCCCGGGAAGAAAAGTAAAATCAAGACATTAAATTTTGCCGTGAATTTTTCATAAAATGAAAAAAAAAATTTTGCTTTTTTTAATTTTGAGAATATATCATTCATCACATAAAGGTCTGTGACAATAGTTCCTCATGCCAATAGTTCCATTTTGTAAATGTGACTTCATTTTGTGTTGTTCAATATTTTTCACATCAATTGTCAAATGTAATACACCCGTGTCTAACCTAAATTGTTTCATCTTGCTTGGTTTTAAAAATTCGTTTTTTATTTTTATTTTTTATTAGTTTTTTTCCCCTAAAAGCTTATTTTGAAAGAGAGAGAGAGAGCAGGGAAGGGGCAGAGAGAGAGAGGGAGAGAGAGAATCCCCGTGCTAACAGCACAGAGCCTGACGCAGGGCTCGATATCACAAACTGTGAGTTCATGACCTGAGCCAAAACCAAGAGTTGGACGTTCAACCGACTGAGCCCCCAGAGGCCCCCCCATTCATTTTTAAATAGCCTCAACTTGGACTTTTTTTTGTTTTTGTTTTACCCACTCCATGAGATTAAGTCTTTTATAGAAAACTTTTCATCCATTTACATTTGTTATTCTGAAATTTTTTTAAAGGTTGGCTAGGTAGGCCTCTGTGTGAATTAGGTCTCGAAATTCCTCAATGACACTCAGATTTGCAGCGCAAAAATGTGACTTCTTTGGTCTTTGTATCATTCCCCCACTCTCACTCAGTAGCGGGGGGAGCAGGTGGAGAACGGAACAGAATTTTACTTCTTTTTTTCTTTCGGTGACACGTTTAGTTCTCCCCAGCTCCCTGCGCAGCTCTGGGAGAAGGGGGTGTATGACCTCACGGACAGGACTAGCCTCAGATTCTTGCGGTGGTTTCTGGGGGGGCAAGAGAGAGTTCCCGAGCCTGGCGTGGAGTCCTTTTACGGCCACTGTGCTGAGGAAGCCGTCTGGGCTGTTTCAACACCCCGTCTTGGCCGAATACATATACTCGACGGCCTGCAGAGGATACCAACGGTGGTCTACCGATCGCATATACTCACGGCTCCGAGGAGGGGGACCCGCATGTCACCTGGGCCACCCTGTCTTCAGGACCCGAGTGAGCCATCAGGGGCCGTAGGAGGCAGGCTCTGTGGGATCGGGGGAACGACGGGACCCCGGGTTCCTGGAGAGGCTGTGATGCGCTGGTCTGACTCGTTCCACGAGCTGGCAGGGAAATGAGGTCTGTTATTCAGGGCTGAGCAGGAGCCGTGCCTCATCCCCACGGTGGGAGGGTCCTGATGATCGTGAGCGGAGTGGGGGAGCGAGCTTGCCGTCCGTCTTCTAGAAGGCCCGCCCCGATTTCCCCAGATGTGCGGGCCGCACGGGACACGGGCCCCTCGTCCCAGGCCTAGCGCCACTCTGGCCAGTGACGTCCTTCCGTACAACCCCTAACCCTGTGGCTTCTCTGTCCCCTTGGCAGAGTCCCCAGGCCAGGTCACAAGGAAGTCACTAGTTGCCTTCCCCCCACGTGTAGGCCTGGCCTGGCTGTGCAGTGTTAGTAACGCCACCGGGGGGTTTGGGATGTGACTGCAAGCCCAGTGACACTCGTGAACGGGGCCACGGAGATGGGGTATCAGCCTCACTTTCCTTAGATTCCCACGTTCTGTGGCCACGATGTGTGACCCAGCCCGCAAGTCTTCGTCCCCCGGGAGGGACCGAGGGACCACGGGAAGGAGTCTGAGCTCTCTCCTCTGGGAAGAGAAAAGAGGGTTTTGCAGGCGGGTGTGGGCAAGGGCCTCTGCCGCGTGCACACCCGCCTGTGTTTCCTTTCTGTTCTAGAACGCTTGACTTCCAAATTAGTAGGCCGCACCCACATTTTTTTTTTTAATTGAGAAAATACTTTCTCTAACGACAAACTCAGGCTTTCAAAGCCTTTATCTTGCTGCAGACTCAAAACCTTGCCCCGATTCCTCGTGCGTGCGGGGGGGATACGTGCTCTCCCGGCCCGTTTTGTGAAAATCCTGATTCCCCCGGAGAAAGGCGGGCAGTCACACGAGAGGAAATATAACAGGGGAACGCATGTCAGCACATTTAAATGCTCTTAGATACATGCCAAGCACTGTTCACGGTGCTTGTATCTACGGAAAGGAATGCAGGAACGTTCTTTTTTTGCTTTTTTAACATCTATTTATTTTTGAGACAGAGAGAGAGAGAGTGAGCAGGGGAGGGGCAGAGAGAGAGGGAGGCACAGAATCCGGAACAGGCTCCAGGCTCCGAGTTGTCGGCACAGAGCCCCATGCAGGGCTCGAACCCACAAAGCGTGAGATCATGACCTGAGCCAAAGTCGGACGCTTAACCGACTCAGCCACCCAGGCGCCCCTATAGTTTTTTTTAAATGCCCCCCCTTTATTTATTAATTAAACGTCTACCCCCAACGTGGGGCTCGAACTCTTGACCCCAAGATCAAGAGGCATATGCTCTGCCGACTGAGCCAGCAAGGCGCCCCTCAGGAATGTGCATTTTTAACTGAATTTAACATTGTATCACCTGAATATTTTCAAAGCAGGGCTTCCAGCTTCCAGCTCAGCAATTACTTAAAACAGACACTTGGTTTAAGTTTTCATCTTGTTCTTTGTTTGTTTCGAATGTATCTTTCCTTTGCTCTACGGCTATTGTTTCAGGGTTCTTGTTGGCTTGACTTGCGGTTCATGGGTTTTATTTTTACTTGTCTCCAAGGATTACTTGCTGTCTAGCCTTTAAGCGTTTTAAATTACTACTTGCCTTAAATTCTGCAGGTGATTGGACTGGAATCATATTTGCGCATCTCACTCGGGCAAATTCAACCATGAGACTGCGGAGGCAGAGAGAGACAGAGACAGAGAGACAGATAGAGACAGAGAGACAAAGAGAGACAGAGAGAGAAGAGGCAGAGACACAGAGAGGCCTTTTATCTTCTCATTTGCCCTTCCCAAGGACTCTTCCTCAAATGCCAGAAGGAAAAGAAAGCCGTCACTTTAAGCGTATAGAACAATGAAGGAAAAAAGTCACGTCTTTGGAATTTCAAGGGCCCAAATCCTCCTGGTCATTAAAAAAAAAAGATGTAATTTTCTCCCCCAGGGCAGATTTAGCTACACACTTTTTCTTTCTCAAACCTTTGCACTGATTTTGGGTTCTGTCTCCGGCATCAGAGACAACCCGCTGCCGTCCAGAATTCCTCAGAAGCCTTTTAAAAAACCTGCTTCTGCAATTTTTGGAAACAAGACCGAAGTGTAGTCCTCACTACCCCACCTGACGGAGGCACACGTCTGTGAAGGGAGCAGGTGACCGGAGCTGGGACCACAGGGCCTTTGCACATCTGCTTCCATCCACCCGGGCAAATAGACTCTTACTTCACGGGCGTGGGGTTTGCATGCCCTTCACTAATGCTTTCCAGTCTCCCCAGAAAAGTACCAATTGTGCGCATCTCTCTGTCCCCGTAGCGTCTCCTGTGTCCCTCTGATTAGCATGAAGATACATGTGGTGTGGCTGGCTACACAGATCTACACCCAGCCTTTCCGAAGGCCGGATCCATTCTCATTTCAAATTTACAAGTCAGTTCCCAACAGCGCCTTGAATATTAGGCGGTTGGAAAACTATTTCCAAATGAGGAAATGATATACTGAGTAGGTGGCTAAGTAAATACGTTAAGGAGAGGAAGCAGACCCCGAACTCTCCTGAAATGTAAGACGCGACAATGGCCACATGTTTGGTCTCAGATATCAGGACACGTGTCACGGTCGGTGGCACGCGACGGGTTATTCGGACGTTTCACTTACTTCTCAGCGCTCCAGGGCGCGTGGCCCAACAGTTTCTGCGTGGCAAGGTCGGCTTTGAGAACAGTTGGCCACCGACATCCCCCCTTCTAGAAGGAAGGTTGCTCACTGGTGATGCGCTGCCCTGGATTAAGATGAAAATTCAGTGTAAAAAGGCTTTCATCCACTTTCGTAACGTTGAGTATCCACCGCGCAGGGAGGAGGGAGGAGGTGGGTGGGCGTGTGGTGGACAACATGGGCACATGTGCATGAGCGCCGGGGCGAAGCGGAAACCCGTGTGCAGAGTCTGCAAACCTTTGTGTCTTTCATTTCGCTCCACCTGAACTGTTTCCTGAGAAAATTGATAATTAAAAACAAAGTCAACAGGGGCGCCTGGGGGGCTCAGTCGGTTGAGCGTCCCACTTCGGCTCAGGTCATGATCTCACGGTTCGTGGGTTCCAGCCCCGCGTTGGGCTCTGTGCTGACAGCTGGGAGCCCGGAACCTGCTTTGGATTCTGTGTCTCCCTCTCTCTCTCTGCCCCTCCCCTGCTCATGCTCTGTCTCTTACTCTCAAAAATGAATAAATGTTAAGGAAATGTTTTTAAAAGCCAACAGGCAACAAACAAGGAAGTTCTATGTGGCATTATTTATAATAGCAACATAGGAGAAATAATATAAATGATAAAAAATATAGAGTACACATAGTAAAAAATTATTGTGTGTAACAGGACCCTTTGAAGTCATTAAAATAATATTGTAGAAGAATATTTAATGATATGAAAAATTCTCTTGATGTCCTGTTGTGTGCCAATGGTAGACTAGAAGCATAGGTATAAAATTGCCTCTTTTTAAAGTAAAATTAGATATGAATTATATGGATGTATTATATGCATATATTTATACATATTCATAGAAAAATACTGGCTAAAAAGTTATAAGGGGTGATTCTTCTAGATCCTGAAATTATAGGTGATTAAAAAGATATTTTAGGGGTGCCTGGGTGGCTCAGTCGGTTAAGCGTCTGACTTTGGCTCAGGTCATGATCTCATGGTTTATGAGTTCGAGCCCCGCATCGGGCTCTGTGCTGACCGCTCGGAGCCTGGAGCCTGCTTCGGATTCTGTGTCTCCCTCTCTCTGCCCCTCCCTGCTCACACTCTCTCTCTCTCTCAAAAATGAATAAACATTCGGGGCGCCTGGGTAGCTCAGTTGGTTAATCATCCGACTTCAGCTCATGTCGTGATCTCACAATTTATGAATTCGAGCCCCGCATCGGGCTCTGTGCTGACAGCTCGGAGCCTGGAGCCTGCTTTCTGTGAGCCTGGATTCTGCGTCTCCCTCTCTCTCTGCCCCTTCCCCGCTCACACACTGTCTCTCTCTCTCTCTCTCTCTCTCAAAAATAAAGATTAAAAAATTTAAAAAAATTTATTATGAAAATTCAAACATAGTATTATAAAGAACAGAATAAAGGACCCAGTGTCAGTTATTAACTCTTAATCTGGTTTTATCTATATTCTCATCACCCTTCCCCAACCGGTGTATTTTGAATTAAACATAGGCACTGCATAATTTCATTTGCAGCCTTTCATTATGCGTCTCCAAAGGAGAGAAGCTCTTAAAACACTGGCCACACTACCACTATCCATCTAATACGGTGGTCAGCACAACTTAACCCCGATGTTAAAGGTCCAAACTGTCTCAATTGTCTCATTCATGGATGGGTAGGGAGGTAGCTTGGTGAATCCAAGTCGAAAGCCAAACACGGTCTACAGACGACATCCGGTCGATACGCCATTTACGCGCACGTTCGTCTATGGGTTTCCGTCTCCCTGTCTCTCTTTTCCCCCCGGCCCTTTATCTGGGGAGAAATTGGAATATGGCAGAGTCCCCATGGTCTCGATTTTGCCAGCTGCACCCTCGGGGCGTGCAGAGGATACTTCACCACCTGGCGGACTTTCTGAAACACGTAGCCGGATCTAGAAGCTTGCTCGGATTCAGGTGGTGAGATATTCCCAGTGCTGACTATGGCTTAGAGCCCTTACGCCACTGGGGGGTTGCGAGCAGATGGCATTTTCTTCATCCATTGGTTGGAATAATTCTTTAAAGAAGCTCCCCCCGCTCCCCCCGTCCCCCATCAACGGTTGGATGGTCCTGAGGTGTAGCTCCGTACAGCCAAGGGGGAATAAATGCCTGTCTTCCCTTTCCTTACGGATTTGCAGAATGATGAGTTGCTCCCTAGCTTCTGCCAAAGACGACCGATGCTTTTTGAAAGTATTGGGTTTAAAGATGTCTGGCCTGCGTGGATCTAGGGTTGCTCAGACTTCGGAGTTTTTCCGACACGACTGTGTGTCCAGGGAGGGTTGAGGGAGTGAAACAAAGATGCTGGGGAGACGAGACCTTCATGCCATGGTGAGCCGCCTCGGGGTCCCGAAGGTGGTGGTGAGCCATGGAAGGGACCTGAGCACGGGGTGAGGGGGAAGGAAGCAGAGAGGAACCGCGGGTAGAGTTTTTGCAGAAGTTTGGATGACAGCACGAAGGTGCCGGTTTAGACCAGTGATGGCAGCGGGGAGGCGGCAAAGAGGCCAGAGTGAAGTCCTTCGGGCACCCGGGCAGCACCCGTCCTCAGGAAGCTACTTCCTAAATTCTGATTTTTTAACAGGGTCTTAAAGACATTTAGCCACATGGTCCAGTGATTAACCAAATGTGATTCAAAAGAAAATCTGGGGCTCATGGGTCCTCTGCTCTGGGCCAGCTCTTCGGGTATAAAATCTAGGGCACGTTAGCAGCTTCCATAAACCCACGCAGTTTAGGCAAAGTCAGGGTACGCTTTCATTAACTTTCTAGGCATCTTCGAACTTGAAAGTGGCACACGTTCCTTTATGAATTGTTGTCTGGGGCAGTGACACTCAGGATGGGTCTGTGAAGAGGGGTTCCTTCCTCCTGAACTATTTGTCACTGGTCTGCAACGACATACAGAAAGGAATTGAGAGAGCTTTAAAAAACAAATTGTTTCTTGATGTTTATTTTTGAGAGACAGAGAGAGAGAGGGAGACACGGAATCCGAAGCAGGCTCTGGGCTCCGAGCTGTCAGCACAGAGCCCGATGCGTGGCTCGAACCCACAAACCGTGAGATCGTGACCTGAGCCAAAGTCAGTTGCTTAACCGACTGAGCCACCCAGGCGCCCCGGGAGTTAGAGCTTGTACAGGGACCTGACAGTGAGTAATTTTATGTGTGTCTAGTCTAAACACGTTAAAGAATCCTACCGACTATGTTTTGTGTTTTTGAAATTCCATATCTGCAATAATTTACTTTTGCTGTATTTTCCAAAGCGATCAGTCAGGGACGGACGGACCGGGGGGAAACAAGCAGGCAGACAATGTGCCAGAACCTCCTGACTGCCTCAAAGTGGGAGCTCGGGGGGGCGCCTGGGTGGCGCAGTCGGTTAAGCGTCCGACTTCAGCCAGGTCACGATCTCGCGGTCCGTGAGTTCGAGCCCCGCGTCGGGCTCTGGGCTGATGGCTCGGAGCCTGGAGCCTGTTTCCGATTCTGTGTCTCCCTCTCTCTCTGCCCCTCCCCCGTTCGTGCTCTGTCTCTCTCTGTCCCAAAAATAAATAAAAAACGTTGAAAAAAAATTAAAAAAAAACAAAAAACAAAAAACAAAGTGGGAGCTCGGAGTTCATCCCACACGGTGACTTTAAATACTCATTTGGAAGCCATTTGGTAAGAAATCCACGTATAAAGAAGTCTATGCTGGCGAATAGCAGAGGAAATGTAAAAGCAATTAGCTCTGCAACCGTAGCGTGCATTCAGTCCTTGTCAGGTAGTTGGGTGCTTTCGATGACGAACTTGAAGTTGCAGGAGAGGAAAATGCCGCACGTGTGATGTCCTGATTGCACCCATTCCACTAACACAATTCAACCTGCTTGTTTTCATGTGCAGGCACAGAAAATGCGTCCATTAGCATAAATTATGTATGCGGATGGACACGGGCGCTCACTCTTGTTAATAGCCATTATAAATCTGACACACCCCTGCCGAAGTTTCCAAGAAATACATGTGGGAGAAACGTAATTAGTCAGGGTCCACTTTTGTCAGCCTGCAGGAGTCAGAGGGAAGCAAAGCCCCTGGTTTTCCTGCTTTTGAAAAGCTTTTGTTTGGTAAGTGACACTTCTTAATAAAGTCGAAAGTGCTTATTAGCAAGCTTGGCTGGCCCCGGGGAGGAGGCAGAGGACTGAAGGGCGCTGGGATAGAGCTGCTGGGCTGCCTGTGACGGGGACATTCACGCCGGGGGGTCTCCTTTGACTTTGGCCCAATTTAGAGTATGTTCAACAACACACAGATGACACCGGCTTGGGAAAAAGTGTGCCCGTGATGCGTTCCGAGCTCCTTTACCCACCAGAGAGATTCCACTCTCCCTCAGATGAAATTTCGTGCAACTGTTCGAAGATCAGCTAGATCGGTGGATTTAAACGCGGTAATTTTTCTAAAGGGTGCGGGACAGCGTGTTCTTTCCAGGAGGGACCCAGCTCAGGACCCTTCAGCGGGACGGCGGGGCCGCTCATCCCCACCAAGAGCTCAGAGAGCATCTCTTTTTTTTTTTTTTAAATTTTTTTTTCAACGTTTATTTATTTTTGGGACAGAGAGAGACAGAGCATGAACGGGGGAGGGGCAGAGAGAGAGGGAGACACAGAATCGGAAACAGGCTCCAGGCTCCGAGCCATCAGCCCAGAGCCTGACGCGGGGCTCGAACTCACGGACCGCGAGATCGTGACCTGGCTGAAGTCGGACGCTTAACCGACTGCGCCACCCAGGCGCCCCGAGCATCTCTTTTTTTTAAATTTTTTTTTAATGTTTATTTATCTTTGAGAGAGAGAGAGAGAGAGAGAGAGACAGAGCGTGAGCAGGGGAGGGGCAGAGAGAGAGGGAGACAGAACCCAAAGCAGGCTCTAGGTTCTGAGCTGTCAGCACAGATCCCGACGTGGGGCTCGAACTCTCCAGCTGAGATCGTGACCTGAGTTGAAGTTGGACGCTTCACTGACCGAGCCACCCGTGGGCCACTCAGAGAGCATTCTTAAAGGGACGCTGGATCCCCCGGTCAGTGGGGCGTCTCTTAAAGGGACACAGGGATCCCCCTGTGTCCTTCTCTTATTTAGTTAGACTACGTCGTAACAAAACAATCCACATATTTATCGCGTGACACGGTAAAAACCCCATGACTTCACTGTGCAAACTATGGGAAAGTATAGGTTATTTAATACCCAGTGATGTTGGCACAATTTGCTGTTCATCTGGAAAAAAAAAAAAAAAGAATCCTTACCTCCTCTCTCATAAAAGATGAATTCCAAACACTGTAAAAGCTTACGCGTGAAACGGTAACAGCAACTGTTCTATAGCCTAGATGTTACAGGAACCACTTAATTAGCACAGAACGTTTCCCATCTCTAAAGAGAAATATAACCCTATTTGAAAATGCGACAAACATTATTTCTACACAACAAAAGAC
This sequence comes from Lynx canadensis, assembly GCF_007474595.2. Lineage (NCBI taxonomy): Eukaryota > Metazoa > Chordata > Mammalia > Carnivora > Felidae > Lynx > Lynx canadensis. The sequence continues at coordinate 2,227,353 of NC_044308.2, forward strand.
AGAAGCAGAATCAACATTCACTGGTAACAGGCGGGAAGATTTTCAGTGAGTGTAACTGCTCTAATCAGGATGGTTCCAGCTGCAAAATGGCCACCTCGGTCCCCGAGCTGTCTTTGTCAGCTTTCCCCAGAGGCGGCACATCTTCCTAGGAAGGCCTCCACTCCCATGCATGTCACTTGTATCTTATTGGGAACATGAGGACATAAGGCCACCTCCCTACCGGTCACTGGAAAATGGTAGTGGGATGTCCGTCACTGGAATGGGGACCTGCACTACGTCCTTTCCTGGGCGTGAACATGTTCTCACCTGACGTCGAAGAAATTCAGGGTTCTGTCATCAAAGGGGGACAGGGTGAGCGGAGATGTAATTGCCAAGCGTTTGCCGAAACCGATGGAGTAAATATTCTTCATATGAAAAAGAGCCCCTTCAAGTTGGTAAGTGAAAAAGCCCGATGGAAGACTCAGTAAAGAAGATAAATAGGCAAGGAGAGGTGGAGGGAGAACCAATGGAGACCTAATGGAAAAGGAAAAGGGCTCCAGCCTTTCTGGTTGGTGATCGTATTGATACGTAAAAGTCCCTTCACCTGTGACCCAATGATGCAATCTTTTGCCTATCCAGTAGGCAAGGGTATATGAATGAAAACGTCGCTGAAAAGGAGTTTGTAGCAGCCGAGTGAAACACGGAGGTAAGCGAACTTCTCATCCAGAGGGGGGTGGTTGGGTAAACTGTGGTACGGTGGGGGCATGGAGTATTATCAGCTAATAAAAAGAGTAAGTCAGATCTGCAGTTGGGAAGAGGTTAGGAGGCAGGAAGGAAAGGAAGTCAACAACTCAAGAAACTCGTTGAAAAGGTGCATGGAAACCTAGGTCGCCAGTTCTCTTTTTTTTTTTTTTTCAACGTTTATTTATTTTTGGGACAGAGAGAGACAGAGCATGAACGGGGGAGGGGCAGAGAGAGAGGGAGACACAGAATCGGAAACAGGCTCCAGGCTCCGAGCCATCAGCCCAGAGCCTGACGCGGGGCTCGAACTCCCGGACCGCGAGATCGTGACCTGGCTGAAGTCGGACGCTCAACCGACTGCGCCACCCAGGCGCCCCAACCAGTTCTCTTTATAAGGATGAAAACTGGAACGCGGCCGCCATATCCAGGGCAGGCTCGGTTAGCCTGAGGATAGGAACACTCTAGAATCCCACCCCTGGCGAACACTCTAGAATCCCACCCCTGGCGACGCGTGCTCAAGGAGAGGTACCAAAGTCTTTGCCGCAACTGTTCCCAACAGCAAACGTTGGAAACAGCCTCAGTGCCACTCAGCAATAGGAGAGCGGATAAATTAATTTGTAGCATAATGTCTGAATATACTACGTTTTTGTACGCTTATTATAATACAGTAAAAACTGAATACATTAGAATTACATATAAGAACGTACATTGACCACAAAAGCCTGTCGAGCAAATGAAGGCCAGCTGTAGGATACGTACAGTACGATAGAGCTGATAAGAAATTTAAAATCAAGGAAACAATATTCTATACTGTTTGTGTCTTCAAAGAGAAACCTGATATGTACTAACTTCAAGGCAGGAATTGTTGCCACTCGAGTGGGCCAGTGGGAGGGACAATGGGACAGGGCTTCGGCTCCATGGGAAATGCTTGCTTCTTAAAAAAATATGCAGAGGGGCCCCCCGGGTGGCTCAGTCCGTTAAGCGTCTGACTCTTGATCTCAGTTCAGGTCATGATCTCACGGTTCGTGAGTTCGATCCCCGCCTCAGGCTCTGCACTGACAGCGTGGAGCCTGCTTGGAGTTCTCTCTCCCTCTCTCTCTGCCCCTCCGTCATTCGTGCTCTCTCTCTCTCTCTCTCTCTCAAAATAAATACATGAACTTATTTTTTTTAACTATGGGGAAAAAAAGAAAAACTATGGAAAATTAGTAAGAATATATTTTGCAGAATTAAGTTTAGATTCACTCAACCTGTTTATTAGTCCATGATATGTTTCTTCTCGCTGCCCAATTTCCCACTTTGACTTTAACAATACATGTCTTTATTATCTTACCAAAGCAGCAAAGCTAATAATACACAGACAGAAATTGAACTTAATGCCTAAGAACTTGACCCATATCTGGGCGCTGTGTTTTATTCAGACGGAAATTCTCTGGGTCGTCTGAAACACAAGTCAGCCCCATGATGTGAACATTCCCAACTGTTTCGGAATCAAACAGACCCAGGCTTAAACCACAGTCCCCAAATGTACTGACTGAATGATCACTGGAGATATTAGTTAAAAAAAAAAATGGAAATGTCAAACGATGGCATAGGCCAGGGTGCTCCAGGCTCCCCCTGTGAGGGTGAGTATCAGGGGCTTGGAGGAGGCAGGAAACACTGGGGAGTCTTACCAGAGGGACTGTGGCTCCAGGGTCACAGGACCTCTCCCCTCGGAGCGCTGGAGGGTGCCTTTTGTGGCTGCTACCCCTCCCCTCTTCCCTGCCCTGGCAGTCACTGTCCTTCCCACCGACGCGGTCTGAGCGTGGCCGGCCGCTCAGGGGGGCTGCTCGTCATCCCCACCCCTGCGCGGGCGTCTCTGCCCCTGCCTGCTGGCCAGCGGCCTCGCGGGCGGGCTCCTGCTGTGTCTCTGCTTCCCCGCCCCTTTTTTCTGAGCCCGGTTCTTGTCTTCACAGCTACTACGGCCCCTCTATTGTGCTCTAATAGGAGCTTCCCACGACAAGAAAGCAAAACGCATATGACTTCGACGTAAGGCTTAACTTCGACTGGCACCTCTAGAATGCCAGCGCCCTCCTCCTCCTCCTCCTCCTCCTTCTCTTCCTCTCCTTCTTCCTTTACTTTTTCGGTTCTAAAAGTTTCAAACCTACACAAGAGTGCCGAGAGAGGGGTATGGCATCAGGAGCTCTCGGGAAGAGCTCACCCTGGGGCTTCAAACGTCTCGCCAAACTGTTGCCTTCATGTTTCCGTCCTGTTTCCTTCCCCTGAACTTGCCCTCTGGTGCTGCCTATCATCTGTTTGCTTCTGCCAAAGCACTCCCTAACTTCCAGCTCTCGGCCAGGGGTCCGAGGAGGCTGGGTTTAGGCTTCTGGCTTCCAACTGCATTTGGTAAACGGCGGCGAGCATTAGCCAGAGCTGGGAAGGAGGGAGAAGAGGGAGGCTGGAAACGTATCTCCTTAGCTGCAACTGTCGGGTCCCAGTGGGTTGGCCACGTCCCGTCGCCAGAGTTATGGCTCCTGCCAGGCGGCCTTCGCCGGACCCAGCTCTCCCCGGATTCCCCGAATTAGCCGCTTTGTGTGTCCTCTTTTCCTACTGGGATCCCGACTGGCCCACCCCCATCCTCAACCACGGAGCCTGTGTTTATCACTGTACGTCCACATATCGGTCCCTTCTGGCCGCTATGGCAAAAGTACCACCGACTGACTGGTATGAGCATCAGACATTTATTTCTCCCATTCCGGAGGCTGGGAAGCCCCAGACCAATGTGTTGGCCGATCTGGGGTCTGATGAGACAGGTGGGCTGACTTCTCACCGTGTCTTCGTGGGGCAGAGGGGACCAGGGAACTCTCTGGGGTCTGTTTCATAACGCACAAATCCCATTTGCCCTCGTGACCTAAGCACCCCAAAGGTCCCACTTTCAAATACCATCCCCCTGGGGACAGGGTTTCCACATGGATTTTGGAAGTGACACAGACATTCAGCCCATAATCCTCCCTATCTCAGTTGATAGTCACTAACCACATAAGGTTGAAACTGAGCACTGACCCTAGACACTTCTCCGGCATCCCCCACACCCCGTAAGACCCGGCTAACCCCTCTTCTGGGATTCCTCTTGTCGGTGACATCATCCAGAATTCCATGATCTCACCTACGTCTGCCATGGTTCTGACCATCAAAAGCTTTGATAGGTTTGGAGAGTTTCCTGAGGTCTGAGGAATTAAGACAGATGTATCACCTACGTGCATATGTGTGTTAAGACAAGCCTTCTTATGTCTTCTAACAAAAGACTACTGGGAGGTTGGAAAAAAGAATTTCTATGCACGCACATGCTCACTTTACCTAAATATGTTAGGATTATCAGTCTCTTTACCAGATAAGGGGAGTTTCGCGTGGTAGAAATAAAGCATATAATAGAGGCGATGAACAAGGTCAAAAGTTAGATCTTGCATGGATGAAGTCTTAAATGTGGAAGACAAAGTTACAAAACTTTTAGAGGAAGATGTAAAATATACTCACGACTGGGGCATATGGAGGGAATGTTTAAGCAAGACACATACAGCATACTCCAGAGACTAAGACTGATAAATTTCACTGCGTTACGTAAGAATTTATGTTTCACAAAAGGCCCATAAATAAAGTGAAGAGGCAATGTATAATATACTGAATATATGCATACTTTTAACAGATGACTCATAAAAAGAAAATGGCTCAATAGAAAACTAGGCAAAATTCGTGAACAGGTATCGTGTAGAAGAAGAAAATGAATGAACAGCAAGTCTTACGAACAGATGCCCGATATTATTTGTAAGTCAGGAAAAGTGAAGCAAAACTATGATGTCTCATTTCCCCCCCCATCGCGCCGGCAAAAATATTTAAATGTGTAAAATCAAATGTCGACGTGGACACGGGAAAATAGGAACTGTTTGCTGCGCTGGAGGACGTGTAAATCGGTGTCACACAATTTGAACACAATTTGGCATTCTGTCTCCATTTCCGGTTGTTTAGTTAGGCAATGAGAAAGACACCCTCGAGATCGGGCATCAGGACGCAAGAATCAGAATGTTCATAACTTAGCAAAAAAAAAAAAAAATACTGAGGAAAATCCATACACACATTACAAACAGACTGGGTAAATATACGGTCGAGTAGGGGCACAGTGGGAAATACGACCCAGCAATAAACAGATATAAACCACAGCTAT
>NC_044308.2:2232364-2379177 GCF_007474595.2 Lynx canadensis
GAAGAGGGGACAATGACCGACGACGAGCAAAGACTGACCGAGGCCAATGGAACAGCGCTGAGAACCGTGCAGAGGCTGGAGGTCCGGGTGCACGATGTAGCGGTCTGTTCCCCCCGCTGCCCTGACATGTGAGCGGAGAGGCTGGGCCAGCAGACCGGCTGCACCTGTCCGACAGGATCACCAGGCGTGCAAGGCATTTCGAGTCCTGCGGGACATCGGATCAGGTGAGTGAGGGACGGAGACAGGGGACCCCCGCCAGGCACATGGGGAATCGCAGACAGGACTTGGGAGGGGTGAAGGATTGGAGGTAGTGACTCAGAGCATGCGCTGTCAGAGTGAGAGTCCCCAGATGGGAGAACCCCAGCTTTCCATTCGAGAGTAGCCGACCGAAGTGGCTACAAATGCTATTAGATATCGAAGTATCTGGGGCCGCATTAAGAAAAAAAAGTTAATGTTTTCCTAAATGCTAATGAAAATTATAAGACTTTGGGACCACTTAAGGAAAAAGAGGCTATTAACCAAAATAATTTACAGTAAAGATAAATTCTTTTTTTAATGTTTATTTTTGAGAGAGAGAGAGAAAGACAGAGACAGAGACAAGTGGGGGAGGGCAGAGAGAGGGAGACCCAGAATCCGAAGCAGGCTCCAGGCTCCGAGCTGTCAGCACAGAGCCCGACTCGGGACTCGAACCCACGAACCGCGAGATCATGACCTGAGCGGAAGTCGGACGCTCAGCCGGCTGAGCCCCCCAGGTGCCCCTTCCAGGTCAATTCTGAAAGCTCCATCTGTGACCCTCCCCAAGATGAGCCTTAAGGAAAAGTGGATGGGAAAAAAAAAGCAAGTTTTGGAATGAATGTAGACAATTTTCCAGACTCATGTGATGGTTCCACAGCCTTGGAAAAGGCACGCGTCCATACCAGCATGGTGCACTCGGGGAGGAAGTGGGGGGCACACTGTGGGGTAGGTTTTAGTCAGAACCAGAAAACAAATCAGATAATTCTGTACTTCTCATTGAGAGCCGTAAAGGAGAATGATCTTCAACTTCATTGCCGCTATGACTTGGATGGTTTTGCTCTTGGATGGAAGGATGTTCTGTAAGAGAGCTGGCCCCGGTAAAAGAATACAGCTGTTACAGTTTGCACATACTTTCTTTTCAGATAATGCTTGGGCACCAAAACCAAATTCGTCATCTTTGGCTGGCCGGGCCTTGGCGAGGACACAGGGCAGTTAAGTCCGCGAGCAAGGCGATCCCTGCCATTGCACGGGTTTCCGGTTCCATCCGTCCTGAGCATGGGAGTGCTCGCAGGACAAGGGGTCAGGGGCGGGACAAGGGGAGCTGGCCCCTTTTTCCTTTCTGTTCACTCTGTGCGGTGAATGCATCTTTGTTTGTAGGAGGGCAGCGGGCACTAGAAATGCTTCTAGGCCTAGAAGTTAGGAAAACTACCACCTGTGTAAATGAACATGTATGGAAACAACACAAAATTTATCTTCTGAAGGGCTGAGTTAGGCGAGAGCCAGAAAATGTTTCATGTGATGAGCTCAGTTCCCAAAGCCAAAAAAAAAAAAAAAAGTGTGCATCTTGATCACTGACCACATAAAGGCCTTGATGGGATATAAAAAAAAAAAAATCAGAATTTTAATCAATTCTGTCTTTTTTCTCGTTTTCAAATTCGTTCGTGTCTTATTATAAATTTCATAACAATTCTCTCTTGTCTTCATTGGGTCCGTTATGTTGTCCTCTTTCTAACTTTTCATTAAATGCTTAAAAAAGTCACAGTCATTTGTTTTAACTAGTTGATATTCAAGCAAATTAAGCTATGAGTTTCCTTTTAAGTACAGATTTGGCTTCTACCATTAGGCTAAAGCTAAGATACGTAATATTTTCCTTGATCTGGAGTTCCGGTTGTTATAACTAGAGATTATTTAGAAAACAATGTTGATTGATTCTCTGACTCAGGAGCTCCGTAGGTGAATTTCACGTTTAAATTTCAAACGGTTTCATTGCATGGTATTTGTTTTTTTGGTTTTAAATTAAATATCTCCTTTCATCACACTATGGCCAAAGAATATAGTCTTTTCCATTTCCATTATTTAGATTTTCTTTGAGGCCTAGTTTGCAATTGCTTTTGTACACATTTCATAGGAATTTTAAAAGGTGAGGGGCCATCTTTTAAAATTGGGTGGCTCAGGCCGTTGAGCATAGGACTCTTGATTTCGGCTCAGGTCGTGATTCCAGGGATCGGTTGTGGGATCGAGCCCCATGTCAGAATCCACACTGAGCATGGAGCCTGCTTAGGATTCTGTCTCTCTCTCTCTCTCTCTCTCTCTCTCTCTCCCCCTCCCCTGTTGTGTGCTCTCTCTCTCTTTCTCTCTAAAAAAAAAAAAAAGAAAAAAATGTGCATGTTTCATTATTTATAGAATCAAAGCTCGTGTATATATGTCCATTTTATTCATTAGATTGTGAAGTTCCCATATTTTCTTATTATAGAGGGTTTTTGTTTGTTTCTGATGCCCAGCATCTACCTGTTCTGAGGCCACAGTTGAGTTTTTTTTTTAATTGAGATTATTATTCATTTACAATGAAGTGACCGGATGTTAAGCACCGGGTTTGATGAATTTTGGCGAGCGTATACACGCACATCACCACTATCTGAAACAAAATGCAGAGGCGCCTGGGTGGCTCAGTTGGTTAAGCAGCCGGCTTCTTCTCAGGTCATGATCTCGCGGTTTGGGAGTTCGAGCCCCGCATCGGGCTGTGTGCTGACAGCTCGGAGCCTGGAGCCTGCTTCGGATTCTGTGTCTCCCTCTCTCTCTGCTCCTCCCTGCTCGTGCTCTGTGTGTGTGTCTCTCTCAAACATAAATAATAAACATTCAAAAAGTTAAAAAAAAAATAAAACAAAACAGAGCACTTCTAAGACCCAAGGAGTACGTTTGAGCCCCTTTCTGCTCAAGCCTCCTTGTCCCATAGCCACTCTCTGCCCAAAAACATGACTTGACTTTGGAGGAAGCACTGTATGTCACTAAATTTCGTAGTAGAAACAAATCACAGTGGTCCAGCTCCGAGGGAGGCTTATTATTTATATTCTCATAATATTGCAGGTACGCGAGGCAGAGTCCAGCTTTCTTGCAGGTCAGGTTAGCACGTGGGATCTACCGCCCAGATAACCTTGTAGTGTCGAGTTGGGCTTTGCTGCCGAAACCAGCATCTTCTAGAAACGGGAACGAAGAAGGAAGGAAAAGACAGGGCAAACGGGTCACCTCCCAGCTTTACAACAGGTTTTCCAAAAGGCGTACCTGAAAACTGCCACTTGTATCTGGTCGACCGCGCCCATCTCGAAGGGATGCCGGAACCTGTGTTTTTCATCTCCAAAGCAGGGTGCACTGAGATGCCTCCAATGGCACAGGGACTTTCTGCAAGAACAAGGAAGGGCAGGAAGAAGGGCTCTGACCAAGGCCCCAGCTGCCTCCGTCGTATCGTTCCTCGTATGCTTCTGGCCAGGCTCACGTCTTGCCCGACTCCAAGCCTGGAGCCCGTGACTCCCACCTAAGTCCGTCACACCTCCCCATCCATTCTCCTGGCCACAGATTCGTTTCAGGAAGGGCCACTCAGAGCCGACACGTCTCACTCCTCGGCCTGTGCTTGAGGGATCGGGGAAGCCACTCTTCCCCTCATCATCTGATGCCACATAGCTTGGCCACCGTGAGACCGTGTAGGAAGCGGCCGTCTGAAAACGGAGTCAATGTGGGGAGAAGCAGGGCCGAGAGGGGATCAGAAACCACGTCTTTGTCCATTGTCTCTGCCCCTGACATCAGGGCTACCATCGGAGGTACAGGTAAAGTAAAACGTGGTCCTTAAAAAAATTGAAACAAGGACTAAACAACATCCTACTCATTACTTCCAGATAAGGAGACAAAATAAAAGACTGGAAGAAGTCTTCTCATGTCAACCCGTAAATCCCCCTTTGTCTTACATTTCTATCACTTTGATGAAAGTCTTAAGTGAACCCCTTGCCTAAGTTTTGTGTACTGGACGGGTAGAAAGGCTGATAGGTGTGTTCGTGTGTCTCCAAACAAGCGTGACCTTCCACGCCTTTAAATCTTGTTTCGTATATTTTTTGTCTATGCCAGTTGGTTTCTAAAAACTTTGATTGCTTCCTTGCATTTTCTATGTATTTATCCTTTAGTAATTCGAAACATACCTTTTTATCGTGTTTCTTTCTTTTCTCCCCCGTTACTACTTTGTTCTAATACTGTCCTCCCAAATTTGTTTGCATTTGCCTGCTTTCTGCCTTCCCTTTGAACTTGTCGTTCTTATTCACGATCTTTAAGGTCTTGCACAATGCCTGATGCACAGTAGATACTCAATAAATACCGTCAGGATAACTTCATGGGTTTTTGTTTTGAAAGATGACTCCGAGAGATAAAAAAAAAATAGGTCTGACTTACAATATTCTTTAATAGATTTGTTTCTTTTTCTCTTTTCTCGATGGATTTTTATATTCCTAGTCTTTTATTTTGTTTCATTATTTGGAAGTCATGAATATTGCTTTTAAAATATCACATCTTGTAGGGACTCCCTAGTGGCTTGGTCGTTTACGCACCCGACTCTTTTTTTTTTTTAATTTTTTTTTAATGTTTTTATTTTTATTTTTGAGAGAGGGACAGAGCGTGAGCGGTGGAGGGGCAGAGAGAGAGAGGGAGACACAGAATCAGAAGCAGGCTCCAGGCCCCGAGCTGTTAGCACGGAGCCTGAAGCGGGGCTTGACCTCACAAACTGCGAGATCATGACCTGCGCCCAAGTCAGACGCTTAAGAGACTGAACCACCCAGGCGTCCCAAGCACCCGACTCTTGATGTCGGCTCAGGTCATGATCTCATAGGTCGGTGAGTTCGAGCCCCACATCGGGCTCTGTGCCGACAGCATGGAGCCTGCTTGAGATTTCCTCTCTCCCCCTGTCTCTCTCCCCCTTCCCCGTTCTCTTTCTGTCTTTCACAATAAATAAATAAATTTTAAAAAATTACATCATTTAGTCCTTGCTTTAATTTTACTCGAAGGACCATATTTTACATATTTGTTTCAATGCAATACCATGACCTGACTGCGAGCTGGCGTACTTACTTGTGAGATGAATCTCATGGTAGTGAGAAAACACTGAGAAAACGATACGGGCCGAAAAAAATTTACCAACATGAGCCAGGATTTTTTTTTTTAACATTGTAGTATTTGGCATACTTCTCCAGCAATTACCATTATTAATTTCATTGCGTTTTCTGACATTCTTCCCTGGCTTTTGGGAATTTAGGGTGAGGCAACACTTAGCTAATAAGGATCTGTGTCGACTCCAGTGTCTGTAAAAGATGAAATTTGGTCCTAAAATTAATTCTAACAGAGAAATTAACAATTAAATTAGTTTTTTTTTTTTTTAATGAGGTGAAAACATATTGAAAAGGTGGGACACAGAGGTAGGAAGGGTGTCTTTGTCTCAGCTCATAGAAACCAAGACGTGTGGGAGCGTTTCAAGAAAATCCCAAATTCCAGTATCTGTTAGTTCTCTCCCTTCTGTCTCTGTTGTCTCCTGGGCATCCGTTGATTTTCATTTTTTTGGCACTGTGGGTTCTCTGCTTTTTCATTTCCCTCCTCCCTGAGCTAAGCCTGGAACCTCTTTATCTTCTCAGACAGCCCGTGTTGTGCCGAGAGGATATTTAGACCAATATTTGTACTCGCACACGTGGAACCCATTCTGGGACGTGTGTGCCAAGGACTGGGGATAAAAAAACCACAAAGAAACACATTGAGCAGGAAAGCAGTTCTCACCATCGCAGAGCCGCGTGTAGTGTGCTGTGTGCTGTGTGTGCTGTAGCCACCAAAGCCTTACCGGTTTTCTGCGAAGCCCAGAGGAAGGCCTCGGAGTGGCCAATACACCCAGAAGCGAGCGGTCTCTTAGGATAAACCTCAGTTACTCCAGCCTGTCTGGGAATCTGCTGCTCTCAGGACAGGGCAAAACTCCTCCAGACCAAGGGAGTCCGATGGGAAAAGGGGTTCCTGGTGGCTGTCCTCACTGTCCTTCTCATTCTCTCCCTGCTGAGGGTTAGGAGCCAAAGGACTGGGAGATGGAGGGGAGGGGCCGTAATTCAAAAAATAAAAGAAATGCGATTTAACTTGTACCCAGACGCAGTGACATGACTCACATTGGTTCTGAGTCTGTTGCGATTCCTGGGATTATCTCGTATGTCACTGACTTTGAAGCCATGACACAATTTTTACAACCCAGGGGGTACTTACTCTCATCAGAAAATTAAATAATATAGGGTGCCTGGGTGCCTCAGTGGATTAAGCGTCCGACTCTTGGTTTGGGCTCAGGTCAGGATCTCGCGGTTCGTGAGTTCGAGACCCGTATCGTGCTCCACTTTGACAGTGGGGAGCCTGCTTGGGATTCTCTCTCTCTCTCTCTCTCTCCCTCTCTCTCTGCCCTACCCTGTGCTCTCTGTCTCCCTCAAAATAAATAGACTTAAAAAAATTTTTAATTAAATAATATAAAATAAATGGAGTAAAATGGGAGTTTTGTCCTTATTTTCCGGTTCTTCCTCCCTACACTCGGAAGACTCTTTTTCCCTTTGCGTCTGTGTGACTTTGAACAGGTTATTTTTTGTCTCTGTGCTTGAGCCTTTGTATTTGCAAAATAGCAAAGACAACAGCGACTACCTCCAGGGACTTTTGTGAGGACGGAAGGAGGCCATTCACAGGAAACACGGAGAGCTGACCTGACTCCGAGTAAACTCTTAGTGAAGGCTGGTTCTGATCCTTATTAATGTTATCATCCATTCATACTGGTCTTGTGTTTTGACATATTTCGGATTGACTGATTTGTTTCTCATGACAACTTTTTCTTAGAGATCTTCCCGGGTCTACGCTCGCTTCTTTGTAATGGTTGCACGGTGGACCCACGGTGGATAAATCACGATTAACGCAGCCACTCTTCCGTGGGTAGAGATTTGAGTTGTTCTTAGATGTTCAGTGAAACAGATGCCACTGCCCTGGTCATCTTTGCATGCATACATTCTAGCACTTTCACTTGTGAGAATACTTCCTATTTCTAGATGAAGAACCACCAGAGGTTACGCGTATCTTCAGTTTGAGGAGATGTCGCTAAGTGTCCCACCCCAAAAAGTAGATCAGGCCACCAACTGTGTTCAGGCCACCAACCATGACAATTGCTTTTCTTGCACTCCATCATTTTTAAGAATCTTCTTTTCCTACCCCCCAAGTTCTAGGGGGATTTTTCAATCTTTAAACTGTGTTCGTTGTCTCTAACAATTTTTAAAGAAATTGCTGAAAACAGCAAGCCAACTACTCTTCTTGACTATGGCTGTGCCATGGCCTTATTGCCCTTCAGAGACATGGTGGCTATTTTCCTAAACAAAACTTTGAACACCTCTTGCAACTTTTGGGGGAGGCGGAAAATGTGGTAGTTTGGATGTTGATGGTTATTTTTCACTCTATTTTGTTTGCCGCATGCAGATCTTGGGAAGCTTGTGGTCGTAAGTAGAAACATCCGAGATATAGTTTGGACGTGGAGTATTGGAATTAGAAACAGCATTGCTCTGAACGAGTTTTATCACAGGGCGTGTGGCTATCAAAAGATGTCAGTTTCATTCTCCAGCAAGCCGCCCCTGCCAATGTGGACCACGGGACATGAGGGGCTACGGCCCAGGCCTGGGGGTGCCGGTTTTGTTTGGTTCACCTGGGACTTACTGGGTTCCCACTCCCCCCTCATAGGATCATCCCTACCAGGATGAGCTCCTTCTTGAGTAATGAACACAGAGCATGGTGTTTGGCTAATTACAGACCACACGTGATATCACGGACGCATAGGTAGGAGAGTTAACCTCCATCCACATGCAACCTGCACGTGTGACTCGAACTGTCGTCAAAGGTACCAAAAACCAACCAACCAACCAACCAACCCAACGAACAAAACACTGGTGAGATACAAATTAAGAGACTGGAGTGAACATAAATAGCAATTAATAATATCAATAAAGCTGTCTCCTAACACATAAGGAGATGAATGTAAGTTTCTCACAACAGCCACAAAACTCACCGACAGTCATCAATCCAAGAAAAGGTAGAAAGATTCATCTAAAGCCATGAACTCCCCCACATGGTGACTGAATAAAGAACAAAGGATTCTTGTGCGTCACTGGATGGTGCGGTCCCCGAACCCCACCCACACCGTAAGAGCGATTGTTGTGTTTTCTAAATCACCTATTTCCATTTTGGGTGGTGTCACCTCCCTGCAACGGAAGAGGTGGCTCTCGGCATCCTCATGGACCCACCCATCTCCTGGTCTTTACTTTCCACCTTTGTTACGTGACTGACTTTATCAGTCTAATTGTATGTGTAGAAAGATGTCTGGAATAATGCTTAAGGAAAAAACAGTGGGTTTTTTTGCTTTGTTTTGTTTTTTGTCTTAAAAGAATTCACCCAAGAGGGTCCTGTATCCTGTGGACATTTTGAGGCTTTGTGGACAACGGAGTGCACGTTCCCGTGGGGCAGGCCCGGGACGTCTGAGGGCCCATCTTTAGCTCTTACCACAAGGTCTCCAATCGAAGTGATTTCTTCGACCTCCTGATTTCAGATCAAGATCTTCAACAGTTCCCAAGGGAGTCCCTTCCGCACGAAAGCCGGGAAGCATAGGTGAGAAGGCAGCCACCATGTCATGGACGGAACCACTCACACACTTGATCTGAAGAATTAATTGCAGCGACAAAGCCCGTAAAATACGACTCTGGCACTAACTCCTGACCCGTTCTCCCTGGGGAACTGGCGAATTCCCGCCCCAGATGTGGCTGAGAGAAATGTTTTTGCTCTGGCTCTGGTGCAGGAGGCCATCTTTCTTCAGCTTCCAGTTGTGCGTATCCCTGGAATGTCCTACGGCCACCCTCTGGTGTTCCCAAACAAACGACGGACTCGGGTTCTCTGTCGTCAGTTGGCCCAATGCCTGTCACTTTCAAGTGCGTAGTCTTATACTGTTCTTTCTCTTTCGGGGTCCCATTTTTTGAGACAGGCGCTTGACAGATCTCCGCAAACCCCAGAGCTTGCGACGTGCGCGCTTGAAAACATGGCCGCGGATGTGGTTAGCAGAGGTCTGACCTCCCTCCGGAGCCCACGTCTCTGCTCTGGTCTGCATGCTTTTCAAGCCACACTTTGTCTTCCTCCGGGCCGTGCTCTGGTAGCCGCAGCCATTTTATGTGCCTATAAACCCTATCTTCTGTGAGAAGACAACAGATTCTGGGCAGAGTTCGATGTGAAAAGCCATGCTCTGTGCAGAAGTCGTCGATTTGACGGTGCATCCAGTGTCTTTCTTTGCGAAGCATCTCCCTGCTTGTAGCACACGATGGTTTCACTTTGGCTTTCCTGGGTTAACCTCCCCATAAGCACCCTTGGCTTCGGCCTGCTCGTAAAGGCCTCGAGACAAAGACAGGGTTTGGATTGCTTGTGTAGCCTTAGACCGAAGATATCTTACAACACCAGTCCCGTAGGAATTTCTGACCGTGGCTTCAAACCGCTATTTATGGGGCCTCTGCGTGGCTCAGTCGGTTAAGCGTTCGACTTCAGCTCAGGTCGTGATCTCGCGGTCTGTGGGTTCGAGCCCTGCGTCGGGCTCTGTGCTGACCGCTCAGAGCCTGGAGCCTATTTCAGATTCTGTGTCTCCCTCTCTCTGACCCTCCCCCGTTCATGCTCTGTCTCTCTCTGTCTCAAAAATAAATAAAGGTTAAAAAAAATTATAAAAAAGAAAACACAAAAAACCGCTATTTATAATCCCCAGACGATGCCCCCACCACTCGCTCATCTTCACGGCGCCCTGCCGAACAGTCATTCAAGCGAGGTCGGATTCTGTGTGGGAGAGAAGAGAGCTCACATTCGTTGCCCTTGCACGTGTCCAACACGAGATTTATTTCTCTTGTTGACTTCTCTCCACAAGCCTCAAAAGTAGGGATTGTTCTCATTGTTCTAATAAAGACACTGAGGCCAGCACAGTTGGCGTAGCTTGGGAAGGTCCCCCTGCAGCAATGGACGAGATCGTCCCGGCCGGTCTGATCCCACGGCTAATACCTTCCACGCTAAACCTAATGCATTTGCCAGAACTGGAAATGCGAAGGGGGTTGGAGACCAATCTCGAAAGGACTTCCAAATGCTTCTAACATTCTTTATTTCAGACAGCCCAAGGTTGCCGTGCTAGGCTAATGCTGCTGCTTCATAGCTAGGGTTACTTAAGACAGGTCAGGGTCTGAGCGCCACACGGAAATTCTTACCAAGCTCCCAGGGGTCTCCGGGAACCCACGTGGTACTTATTAGACAGATTTTGCAAACGAATCGCTTTGAGGATTTTAGTGGAGGAAGTGGGTCTGGGAGACCCTCCTGCCGCGTATGGGCGGCATTTCACTCAATGGGGTCTTTGTTACGCCTCAGCTCTGGAAGGGGGTCAGGCAGTGGTCAGCTGCGGGAACCACCGCTGTGAGGCTTGGGCCCGGAGCTGTCACTCCCCCACTTTGCTTTGGACAAGGTGCAAGAAATCCTTTACGGGCTGGTGCGGCGAGGGTTGACGGACTCCAGCTTTGTTCTATTTTTGTAATATATTTCTGGTTGAGTTAATTCTATGGAAAAAACCAGTCAGTGGGTTTGTGTGTTTATACAGGCCCTCTATCCCGCTGATTTGTGCCAAGTTCCCCGAGTCTGCGAGGAAGTGCAGCCAGACATAGCTCCGCGTCCGGGGTTCTCACCCCGCTAACCTCCTGATCTTTCCCGGTTTACTTAGTTCTCTCACGGAGCATTTGCGTGGAAACCGATCTCTCAACTCCTAGCTCTTGGCAGGAGGACACTTCCTTCATATGGAAAAGTGTTTAATACCAATTTAATGGTCTGTCTGGCCACCGCACCCCCTGAGCCCCCTCCTCCCTCGGCACCCGCTGGCACAGCGCATGGAAATCTAACTTTTAATCACCTTTTTCCAAAACGCCCCCCAATTTTCTCTCCAGTGTGTCCACTGCTCTTCTAATGAGGGCTTGTCCCGACTCCCTTTCGGTCCTGCAGAGGGTGAGCGCTGCTATAAATGAAAATGATGCTCTTTGTGCTTCCATTATTATTTTTTAGCTTCTCCTACTCTCGTTAAACTTAGTTGCAGACAGGAAGGAGGTGGGTTTGTCTTTTAATTCCCATGGCCCAAAGCAAATGGAAGTGATTTTGTGGGTGACACCGTTAAAATGATGCCACGTGTTTGAGTTTAAAGACGGAGACTAATAAAGGCCAGCAGGAGGAACAAGATGTGTAAGAAGCATGTTCTGAACCTGAGGAATGAGACTGACACTACGTTACACGTTTAAGCACTTCCATAGCATGATTTAGTCATGACCACGTAGCGGAAGGTTGAGAATGCTAAGATTCCTTCAGCCATAAGATAAATTAGATACGCGGTGTATGTCTTACATCCCTTAACTGTAAGTCATCGATTTAATGATTTGTTCCTAGCCAAGGTTTACTTTTGTTGCTGGTGGTCGTTTGTTTTTTTTTTTTTTTTTTAATTTTTTTTTTTTTTCAACGTTTATTTATTTTTGGGACAGAGAGAGACAGAGCATGAACGGGGGAGGGGCAGAGAGAGAGGGAGACGCAGAATCTGAAACAGGCTCCAGGCTCTGAGCCATCAGCCCAGAGCCCGACGCGGGGCTCGAACTCCCGGACCGCGAGATCGTGACCTGGCTGAAGTCGGACGCTTAACCGACTGCGCCACCCAGGCGCCCCTGTTTGTTTGTTTTTAAGAACTGTTACTGTTTAAACTGTCCGAGTTGTAAATATAAGTACTTAAAAATACAAGTAAAGATCTTGACTGCTAGTAATCCGCGAAGTGACCTCGGGAAAACCACTTACCCTTTCTAGTTCCTCTCCGCCCAAGTTCCTTTATTTTCTAAAACACTTATGAATCTGCTACCCCAGTGCACTCTCGTCAGATCACACGCCTTGTAAAAACCTGCCATACCTCCGATAGCCTGGACTGCTCACTTTTGCTTACCGGCTGGTTTCTTATTTTTACATTTTAGCATACTGCATAAATACTATTGGGGCAGCAATGAAAGAGCAGGAAAAAGATGTTTAAATTTCCCTGAAGTTCCCATCGTCCTCGTACATCATTTTTCTCCCCGTCTGGGAATCTATTCACCAAGTGCTCATGTGTGCGCACATAAGTTTTACATAGTTCTACTCAGAGTCTCAGTGGAATTTATTGTGCCTTTCACTTAATATTACATCCTAAGCATTTCCTGTGTTGCTGGAAAATTCATTCATTCGGCCATCTCTCTTCTATGGCCTCCTATGAGTCAGTTATTATAAAAAATCGTAACTATGCTATTCGTTTATTTATTTTTAAGTTCCAGGATAGTTAACATCCAGTGAGATATTAGTTGCAGGTGTACGATAGAGTGATTCAACAGTTCCATACGTCACCCGGTGCTCATCACAAGTGTCCTCCTTAGTCCCCATCACCCATTTCACCCATCCCCCCACCCACCTCCCCTCTGGTGACCAGAAGTTTGTTCTCCGTGTTCAGAGCCTGGGTTTCTGTTTGTCTCTTTTTTTCTTTGTTTGCTCATTTGTTCTGTTTCTTAAATTTAATAATGACTTTTTTTTTTTAAAAGGCTACATAATATCTCCATACTATGTCATTAAGAAGCATCATTTATTGAAGCATCCTCTTTTATTGGGTGTTTAGGCTTTCGGTTTTCCATATTAAAAGTAAAGCAGTAATATGGGTCTCCTTGCCTCCAGCTCTTTTCTTATAGTGACAACCCCCTATTTTCACTCCCTCCACCCGGGTAATTTTGATGAGCCTCCTTTCACTCTCAGAAGTTTCTCCTAGTTATAATAGTACCGGGTAAGACTTTCTGCTTACTTGTTTACCAGTCCTATGGCATTCAACAGGCATTTAAAGGTTCAGAACCAGTTTGCTCCCCTGTATGATGTTGATAATAATGCCTGCTCTCCGTACTTATTGTGAGGATACGGTGTGATTGGTTGTGAAAACATCTAACCAGAAAACTATGATGTGGTAGGCCTTTCCCGGAATTTGATTTGCCTTATGGCCAAATTACATTTCAGAATCATAGAAATTTATATTGGTACCAGCAATATGTGAGAGCATGAATGTCACCGAAATCTCACAATATTATTTTATTTTTCATATTCTGCAAATTGACGAGGTATTAACTGGTGACTTGTGCTGTGAATTTTTGAGTAATTTATTAAATTGAAATAAAAATTTATATACAGAAGCACTAAAATCAGAGTGTGCAGCACAACATATTTTTATAAGGTGAACATACCCATTAAATGATAGAATATCATCATATCAGCGTTCTATAAGTTATGCCATAACTCCTGCCTTTACCTCATGGCCAAACATTTTAACTTCTATCACCATAGGTTAATTTTGTCAGTTTTGAAATTTTTATGAATACCATTATATAACATGTCCTTTTTTTTTGGATGAAATCGCTCATTGTCTTTATGAAATCCATGTTGCATATAACAGTAGCTGGTTTACTCCATGGTACAGATATATTACATTTTATGTCTCCATTGTAGTATTGGTAAACAGTGAAGGCAATTACTAAAGTATAATAGAGGTAGTTAAAAATAATAGAAAAGATGCAATAGAATTCTAAAACTGTATTTGTGAAATAAGGAACAAAGAGTAGAGTGAATAAATAGGAAATAAATAAAAAGATGATAGACTTAAGCCCAACAGTATGATAATGACATTAAATGTAAATGGATTAAACACTCTCATTAAAAGACAGAGATTTTCAGATTGGATAAAAAGCAAGATCCAGTTCCATGTTTGTTTACAGAGAGTTGCACTTTGAACTTAAATTTGAAAATAGTGGGTTAGAAAAAATACATACTACACAAATCATAAGCATAAAAAAGCTTATGCATATTAATCCCAGGAAAATAGACTTCAAGATGATAAATGTCATCATAATAGTAAGAAGTTACTTTATGAAGAAGACCTGATGATTCTACAGGTGTGTTACCTAATAACCGACCTTCAAAATACATGAAGTACCATCAACAGAGATGACCTACTGTTAAACCCCAAAACATGGATGAATGTCACAATGAACAACACACAGAGTGAAAGGAGCAGATACAATACTTTATATGCTGATGATTTTATTTATACGAAATCCTATAGCAGACAAATTAAGTCATAGTCATAGACATCCAATCAGTGGCTACCTAAGGCAGTGCATGTTGCTGGTCCCTGACAGCGAAGGTACACGAGGGAACTTTTCTGGGCAATGGAAGTATTCTGTGGCTTCCATGTGATGGTGGTTACACCGGTTTATACATTTGCCAAAACTCACCAAACATACTTTTAAGAGGATGCATTTTAATGTATGTCACTTACACCTGAATAAAACTGATTTTCAGAAATGTAAAAAAGCAGTAGAGAAGGCCCTGCTCACCTCAATGTGTTCCCTTCTGTTTGCCATCTTGGCCCCTCAAGTTCCATATGCTCTGATTGTTTTCCAACACCTGCAAACAGCTTTTTTTTGTTGTTGTTTATTTGCTTCTGTGTAATACCTGAAATTTATATTTGTTCCCTGTGGGAGGTTCAATCTCATATGAGCTTTTCCATCTCAGCTGGAAGCCTAAGTGCTGTTAACATTTTTTTTTTTTTAATTACTAGAAAGAGTAAATACTTTCCATATTTGGAGAAAGAGGTTAAGAAAAGACAAGTGACTTACCCCAAGATCACACAGCTTTCAAACTGAGAATTAGGACCAGAACTCAGCCGGTCTTTTTCCAGAGTCTACACTTTCAATGGCTGTGTTTTATGGAGAGGATGAATTCTGGGTAGGTAAACATGGGAAGGTGGGGGGCCTGCTGCTTGAACGACCCATCTACGTATATTTTCTTTTCTGCTGCATGAATTAGGAGAGGGAATTAATGCCAGGATTTTCAGAAGGTAAGATCTGAAACTCTTGTTGCTACTGCTGAAAAATGTTTTGTTTTTCCATGACCTTTTGGTATTCTAAAGAGATCTGCAGGAAGGAACATGTTGGCACCACTGCTGTCTTCTCCCGTAAACTAATTGAAACCTTATTCAAAGCCAAGCATAAATATGATGAAAAAGCTTCTGCCAAAAATGGAAAATGCATTCCATATCAAAGATTTGGGGGTTATCTGAGAATAGATAATAGAGTGTTGAGTGCATTCTGTCATTTTTGTTCTAAAATTTGATTCAGTTTAGTGAACTTAACCTTACATACAACTGCCAGACAATTTCCTAGGGCTTAAAAAATGTTCAAGTTGAACAAGAAGTCAGGATGCTCCCATCCCTGGGAAGGTTTCCATCTTAGTTCTGCTTTGTCCAAGACAGTTCTTCGACTTTAGCTTGGGTTTGTAGTAAACTTTTAGATTCTGTCCCTTTACTAAACACGGCTTCCAAAAGTAGTGAAGGCAAATGAACTATTTTTGTAGGACATACGGATTCTATCACAAGGCTACCGTGAAAGGCATTGCAATATAGAGGAGAGAAAGCCTTCTCAAAAATTGATTCCTGTTTACCGGTTCAACGGTGAATGTGTCATTATGTTTCTCAGCTCCCGAAGACCCGTCAGTTCAATTCCAGTCAACGTGGGGTTGTTCTGGATAATTTCATCATGACATGCCTTCGTACCCCCCACATCAGAGAGTCCTACTTATGCTTGAGTAGGGGAACCATCAAAAGTCAGTAGTCTTTCTGAGACTGTATTCAATAATTCGTAGGTGAACTATCTGTTTGCACCCCGCCCCCGCCAGATCCCATTCCTTGCTCTTTCCTGGTTCTTCTATCTAAAGCAGAGGGACTGACTGCAGCCCTGCAGGATCTGGTTCCAGGTCTACATGTCAGCTGACGTCCCCCCTAGCCTTGTCTAGTGAGATAGACTACAGACTGTCTATAGTCTGACTATCCATCTATAGATAGACTACTGGCTACAGACTGGAGATCAAGACTGGAGAAGTCAGGCTACTGACTCCTCAGGTGACTTCTCTGGTAGGTTCTCTCCTCTAAGCCTTCAGTATCTGCAGGACAAGTCTGCTGTCTGATAAACCTCAGCTCCCGTGTTCCAGTAACACCAGCTCCACTCTGTCATTCTCACCCACTCTGTTGGGCTACTTGGTCCCTCCAGCGTTCACGTAAGTATTCCCTGTACTCAAATTTCTTGGTGGATACATGTTGAGCTAGTTTCTCTTTCCCTAGTTAAATCTTGTTATAGGGCACCAGCGGGTACTCCTCCCGTTATCCTGGCATTGCTGCTAAGGCATCCAGGGAAAGACGGAGTGTTAAGTAACCTACATTCTGAAGACGGTCTCTGAGATCTGCCTGCCGTGGGAACCAGCCAGCTCTCAGGGCTTCCCGAGGGCTTCTTTAGAGGCAGCAGACCATGCCCCAGCATCATCCGCCAGGCCCCCAGCCTGTCTAACAAGGGCATGAGGGAAAAGGGGTGCCCTTTACCGTGAGAAGCACGGTGCACGCGGAGAGGACGTTTCCCCTCCCTAGTACGAGGTAAGACTATGAGAAGATGGTTTGCAAAGCTGAGATGGATGTGTAAGAAATGAAGACTGGCACGTATTCCCCTTTGATGGATGTCAGCCAAGGCAGAGGAACTGCTGATATGACATTGTACCTACACCGAAAGGGATAACAGGACAGAGATGGTAGGGCTGAAAGTGAGGGCCAGAGGGCCCGGGAACACCCTCACCTTCTTTGTAGCCAAGGCTACAGGAAGGTCCTGTAAGTCAAGTGCAAATAGTGAAGATGACTGTGTAGCTATCCTGTCAGAACCCCAGCCAGCTGGTGAGGGCACCAGGCAGGAGGGAGACCCCGGGGACCCTAAAAAGTACACATACACAGCCTGAGAGCTTCATGGCCAGTTGGCGTGGCCCAAGACACAATGACAACAAAGAGGAGAGGCCGGTGACTGTGCCCCGATCTTCCACGTCTATACCCTTCCCGGAAGAGGAGGTCAGAGAAAGGGAAGAGCAGCACATCCTTCTGCCACGCCCCCAACAGAAAGAGAGGCTGACAGAGAGAGAGAGAGAGAGAGAGAGAGAGAGAATCCCAAGCAGGCTCTGGGCTCAGGGCACAACCCTACATGGGGCTCCATCCCACCACCCTGGGGTCCCAAACTGAGCCGACATCAAGAGTCAAATGCTCAACTGACCGAGCCCCTCAGGTGCCCTACACTGTCCACATTTTAAATCGATCTGAGCTAGTTCCTTAAAGCAAAGATGGGTAACAGATTACAGAATCTATGCAAGGTATCATTGAGGAAGAAAGCATGAAGTAAAAGACAAGAGTGGGGGGGAAAAGTGTATGTTTTTACTCTAACAATTTCAGATTTCTCAATGGATTGATCGTGAGTTTGTGTGTTTTCTGGAGACAGGGCACGTGACTCCCAACACTTCGTCAAAGGGTCCGTGACAGCCAAACGGTCAACATGGGTAGTAACGACTTCACCCCTTTATTCCTCGCTTTGCTACCTCTCTTGAACAGTCCACTTGAAATTTTAATTTTATACCATCTACCTTCTTCCTACCCTCTTCTTTGTGTCCCTCCTCGTACTCATCCCAATCTGTTATTTGGTTTACCTACCTAACCTGTGTGTTGTCTGTCTCCGCCACTGGTGTGCATGCCGCGTTAAAGCGGGGCCCCATTGTCTTGCCTACTGTTTTCCTTTTGGAATGCCATGGAGCGCTCGGCATTGGAAGCTGACGAGACTGTGTCTGGGGAGTGTCCCGCACGTGCCCGAAACCTCCTGCCTCCCAGAGGAAACCCTTCCCAGACGGCCTCTTGTTCTTGACTACTCTACAGTGGAAGAGGGTCTCACCCCATCTTCCTATGCAATCCATTTCTAAATCTCGCCACGTGGTCCTTAATCTAATCCCAGCTCCTAGCTCATGCTGCTTCGGCTTTAGTTCTGCTTTTCAACCAGTGGTGCGAGAGCTTGGATTCTGGAGATATTCCCTGAGAACCAAACCTAACAACGTCAGACCTCTGCTTCAAGACCTCCGTTGCCTCCACCCCTTGTAAGGATAGAGTCCAAATTCTTCACGTGGCCTTTATGAGCATTCAGAACGGGAGCCTCTTGTCCCTCCCACCCCATTCTCTGAGCCCCCGGAACTTTCTACCCGGGCCCTGGTGTCTCAAACATCCCATGCCCTCCCCAGGCTGGACTGCGCCCTGCCCTTGCCTCTCCACCTCTGGCTTTGCTTCCCTCCCAAATTAACCTTATTCTTCTTGACTCCCACCAAAATCTGCCCCCAGGTGGCTGAACTTTTATGCCTCAACAGCCTGTGAGCAAAGCGTATGGCCGCTCAGGCCAGAAGAACACGTGGAAACTGCATACTTCCTATGAGCACAGAGCCCCGTCGGAGGGTGGAGTTGATCCCCAAGGATCGTGTGTTATCAGCCGCTCGCTGTGACTAAAATGCATCTCACGGCCCTTCCCTGATGATAACGAGATGGAGAGGCTGTTGCAGGGACAGTACAGTAGGAGGAGAGGAGGGTCCCCTTCTAGGGAAGACTCCAAGATTCAGGTGGGTCTGGTGTGGCTCAGCCCCGTTGGTCAGCCTGCGCCCAGGAACTCAGGAGCACGGGGCTCACATTGACTAGTGAGAGGAGGTCACTCCTGCTTGGAAGGTGAAAACATTGCAAGATTTCAAAACAAACAAGTACCTATTTCACCGGGAAAACTTCAGAGCAATGACTCCTTTAACTGTATGGGGTTCCGTAGTGTACAAAGCCCATGCATGTATACTATCTCCCTGGGTCCTTTACACTCACCCTAGACAACAGGGTTGTAGCTCAGGTGTATTTGCTTATGTGCATATATGCACACGTGTGTGAAGGTGCACACGTGCGTGCGTGTGCATGTGTGTTTGCGTGTACATATTTTGTGTGTATTTCCCTCTCTCTCTGCTCCCTTTCTCCACCATCATCCCACACAGAACCAGAAGCAAGTCTAATCGCAGAGTTATCCGTTTTCCAAGCCTCAAGCTGGATAAGACTAGAGATGGGAAGAAACAGTGAAGGGGCAGAAGGAAACTTGGACAGGACAGAAGGCGTAGAAAGAGAAGAACCTTTGACTCAGGCAGGTGATAAAGGGTCTTTGTTCAGGAAAGCCAAGAAATGGAGTCGAGGGGCCTTAGTGCTGAGCTGTCTTAAGCGTGAGCCCCCGTGCTGACCAGTTGTCTGTAGACAGCTCAGTGACCAACAGTCTAGACCTGTTTGAGTTCTGTTAACATCAGGTGGGAAATACGGACAACATCCGCGGGACTGGGATGAGGAAGAAAAACATTCGCATGAGCTGGAATTGAATGAATTCGGTGAGGTTGGGTAATGGAGAACACACGTGCACACATGGAGGGCACATCTACACCTATAAAGTAGGTATAATATCTATTATCCACTCTTCTTTTTTTTTTTTTTTTTTTAAGATTGCTTATTTACTTTGAGAGAGAAGCAGGCAGGGGAGGGGTGGAGAGAGAGGGAGAGAGAGGATCCCACGCAGGCTCTGCGCTTTAGCTCAGTGCCCCATGCCGGGCTTGAACTCACGAACCATGAGAACATGACCTGAGCTGAAATCAAGAGTTGGATGCTCAATCGACCAAGCCACCCAGGTGCCCCTGTCCACTCCTCTTAATAAGTGATGAATCTGAAGCCAAAAAATTAAAGAAAGTGGAAAGGTGACGTAGGAGAGACTAAAAGTCATTTAAAAGATCAGGGCCGCCTGGGTGGCTCAGTCAGTTGAGCATCTGTCTCTTGACTTTGGCTCAGGTCACGATCTCGTGGTTCGTGAGTTCGAGCACCGTGTTGGGCTGTGTGCTGACAGTGTGGAGCCTGCTTGGGATTCCCTCTCTCCCTCTCTGCCCCTCCCCTTGCGTGTGCCCTCTCTCTCTTCCTCTCTAAATAAACTTGAAAAAATAAATAAAAGTCTGAAGGGCCAAAAATTCAGACGCAACCTTACTGGGTCATCAGGAACATGCAAATTATAACAGTAAGGCAATATTTCATCCAACAGGACGAGGTCGGCGGAAAACACCGAACTGATACTATCCAGTGTGGGAGGAAATACAGGTACTCGTTGCACGCTGCTAGATGAGAGGACCTATTGTCAAGGCGTTACAGGGTGTGTCTGTTAAATTAAAAATACATGTGTCCCATATCCCTTTATTTTGCTAAATCTCTGGAGAGAACGGCTTTGTTGCAAGGAAGCCTATTTATTGCTAAAGTTGTTTTTTTGTTGTTGTTTGTTTTTTACTGCAGTGAAAAATTGGCACCAATGCTCAGATGTCTAAAGTAAAACAAATTATTTTAATTAAAAAAATAACCTACTACCGCTCGCTTCCTTGCTACTCACACCTCGTGAAAATACAAGGATAGAGTTACAGGGACTGGCAGAGAAGCTTCCCCCTCAGACGGCGCCGAGCAGACGACGCGTAGGGCAGAAAACCGTTCTTGCAAACACGAGCACACGGATCCAGATTAGAACGCTCTGTGTGGACGTGTGTCTGTGTAACCGCAGATAAAAAGGTCTGAACGCGTTGGGGTTGGCCGTGAGCACACGGGCAAATTTGCACCTGTAACATGTGACCGTTAAACCTCTGCACTGGAGACAAGGATTGGGGCTGGAGGTCCAGAGAGATTTTAGTTTCTTCTGTACTGCCTGAGAGGGTTTGCACTGAGGTTATATTTGTGTATTACTAATGTAATTATCTATGATATGTATTATATATCACATACACAAAATTATACACTGTATGTATACAAACATGAAACATGTATACACAAACGTGCTCTCAGGAACAGCAGGAAGGTGCCTGTGGCCGTCACGGCAACCGGAGGACTGGGGCAGGGGGTGTTCAGAAATTCCCCATGAGCCTCTCTCAGCTTCAGAGCTGGAACCGCTCTCAGTGCTCTGTCCTGCTCTGCCCTGCTGGGCGAGGACCCTTGGTTTTAGTATCGTATCGTATCGTATCGTATCGTTTTATTTTATTTTATTTTATTTTATTTTATTTTATTTTATTTATTATTTTATTTATTATTTTATTTTATTATTTTATTTTATTTTATTTTATCTTATTTTATCTTATTTTATTTTATCTTATTTTATTTTATTTTATTTTATTTTATTTCATATGATTTTACTTTATCTTAACTTATCTTATTGTGGTTATATTTCCCACTTAAAAAATATCATACAGTCACTGTGGAACATTTGCGAAACACAGAAAAATTAGGCGGGGGGGGGGGGCGGAGATTAAAACAACCCCCCATAGTGCTACAACCCAGAAGACTCTGTGGTTGGCTGTGGCCATATCCACTTTCAGAACTTTTTTTTAGGACATTGTTCACGTGGTGCTCATCCTATGGCATATATCTAATTGCATATATTGATTTTAATATCATTTTTATGACCACCAAGATAGTGTGTATTCACTGTAATATGTACTAGTTGAGGGCTGAAAATTTGGGGGGGAAATAAAGATCATAAAGAAAAAATTAACAAATTACCCAGGTTCCCACCTTCCTCATTTTCTTGTATTTTTTTCTCTTGTGATTTTCTCTAGGTGAAAACAAAATGCACCCACTGATTTTTAAGTACAAGGAAATGTCGGGAAGCACTAGGTGAAGGATGAAAGTCAAAATCTGCTATTATTTTTATGAGTTTCTATTTCTTTCAAAATGACATGGCGATTTAATATGTTTTTAAAAAAATTCTTAATGCGTATTTATTTTTGAGAGACAGAGGGGTGGGGGAAGGGGAGGGCAGAGAGAGAAGGAGACACAGAATCCAAAGCAGGTTCCAGGCTCCGAGCTGTCAGCACAGAGCCCGGCGCGGGGCTCGAACTCACGGACCCGAGATCCTGATCTGAGCCGAAATCGGTGCTTAACTGACTGAACCACCCAAGCAGCCCTGGTTTTTACATCTATGTCAAGTCCCAGGATTCTAGTGACTCTGTGCCACATTGCTGGGTTTTCTAAAATAATTTTCCTAGAATGATTCCAACACATGCTACATTGCTATTGTTTTTGTTAGGGATTACAAATTATTTAGAAAACAAAACAAAACAAACCTAGTATTCAAGAACAAGGAAACCCCACAGGGCAGGCTACGCAGCCACGCCCCGGTGCCTTGGGTTTCACAGTTTCATGACAGCTCAGGTAACTGCCTTGTGTTTTGCGTCAGGTTTTCACGAAGGGTACACAAGGCAATGTATTTTCAAGGTTTTCCCGTATTTAAGAATCTCTCTCTTTGATGAAGGCGAGTTAAATGAGGTGCCAAGATGTGAAATAATTTACCCAGATTTAATCCCGGTCTGCCAGATTCTAAAGACCACAGTCTGAGCACCATACCGTGAAGGTGATTTTTGCCTAAAAGGATACTGATATGGTTAAATTTTTTCCTAAAAGAAAATCCTGTTAAAGAGCAATGCTGCTAAAGAAAAATTATATTTTTGGCGATGCAACACTTTCATCGGTTTGTAGTCTGGGTTCTGGCCCAGTTTCTATGCTTTGGTTGAATAGAATCTGGGAATAGACAGAGCTGAGTAACCACCAGGAAGGAGACTGGTTCACTCTGTTTCTAGTTAAAGGGGGAGGAGGGCGGGGAGGACTGCTTGCATGAAAAGGAAACACTGAGGAAGAGGAGAAAGAATAAAGGTGAGCGCTTAGTCGGGGAGAATTTTGTTTCGGGGCCAGATCTGAGCTCGAAGGGTTGAGAGTGGTCTGGGAGGACTAGGGGAGGGGAGTTGCTGAACCCTGTCACCGGCGCCTGTAGATGCTTTTGCAAATAAAAAGTGACGTCTTCAAAGCGGGTTGCTTGGCTCCAGGGGGCAGCTGGCTCCAGGAGAATCAGACTGGAGCATCTTCATAGGAAAGAGGAAGGCTGGAGACACTTGCCCCGTTATCATCGCACACCAGGCTGTCCCCAGACACAAGCGCTCTCTCTGTCTGCGAAATGCTTCGCAAAGGAGGGGGCATAGCACCAAACGCGATAGATGAGATTCGGGTAAGACATCGTTGCATGTCTAAAACGGTTCTTGGTAAGGACTGGTCATGTGGACGAAACAGTCATCTGCATTCAACTCTCTCTACGTTATGCGTTATTATTTATTTATTTTTTTAAGGAACTATTAGGTACATCAGAGCGTATCAGGCATATGTACAGGTGTGCAAAAGGTGTAAAGGATACATTCACGAGCCCCTATGTGGCGAAGTAACGAGAACTTTGCTCCTAGTTTTGAGGACTCCTATGCAGCCTTACTGCCCTAACCCCCAGAGTTAACCTCTGGCCTGAACCTCATATTTATAATTCCTTTGCCTCTCGTTAAATCTTCACACGCACAGGTGCATATTGATAAACAGCATATTTTAGTTTTGCCTGAGTGTGAACTCTATATACATGCTCTGAGCACCTGCCTATGGTACGTGGGGTGTATATCGTCCTGTGACTTCCTTTCCCCACTTTGTCAGCGTGATCCATTTTGATTCATGTGGCTGACATCCCTCTATTTTCACCGCTCTGTGATGTTCCATTTTGTGAATAGACCAAAGTCTGGTTCCCCGTTTTTCCTGTCAAATATTAAGGTCTGGCCCATGTGGGTTTGCTACAATAAAAACACCAAGATAGTATCATGTAGCAGTCAAGGTTCTCCAGTGAAACATAACTGGACCAAACAGAATACATTATACATGTATAGATGCCTTCCTTCCGTATACGTATGTATTTTGGAGTCCCTTCAACTCTAT
Source organism: Lynx canadensis (assembly GCF_007474595.2). Lineage (NCBI taxonomy): Eukaryota > Metazoa > Chordata > Mammalia > Carnivora > Felidae > Lynx > Lynx canadensis. The sequence continues at coordinate 2,256,222 of NC_044308.2, forward strand.
ATCTATATCTATATACCTATATATCTAAATATCTATATCTATCTATCATCTATCTGTATCTGTCTATAGAAAGAGGGACAGAGACAGAGAGGGAGAGAGAGAGTCAGAGAGACGCATTATCGCAGAACTTGGCTCATGCAGTTAGAGAGAGTGAGAATTCCCACGACCCACCTTGTACAAGCTGGAGACTGTGAAAACTGGTGGAGGACTTCAGTCTGAGTCTAAGGCCTGGGCACCAGGGGACCCGACAGTGTAAGTCACAGCCGGAGTCCTCAAGAACTCACAGCACCAGTGCGTCTGGGCAGGAGAACGTCCCAGCTGGAGCACGGAGAGCAAATTCGCCCTTTCTCTGCCTTCTCGTTCTGTCTGCGCCCTCAACGGATTGGATGATGTCCACCAATCGTGAGGGTGATCTTTGCTCAGTCTACTGATGTAAATGCTCACCTCTTCTGGAGCACCTTCATGGACACACCCAGAAACAATGTTCTTTTTTTTTTTTTTTTTTTAGAGAGAGAGAGAGGGCGCAGTGAGTGAGGTGCAGAGAGAGACAGAGTGAAACAATCCCAGGAGGGGCAGAGAGAGAGATAGAGGGAGAGAGAGAAGCAGGGCTCACCTGAAGCAGGGCTTGAGCTCACCCGATGTGGGGCTCGAACTCATCAACCATGAGACCATGACCTGAGCCAAAGTCAGATGCTTAATGACTGAGCCCCCGAGGTGCCCCAGAAATAACGCTCTACCAGCGATCTGGACATCCCTCAGCCTGCCCATCAGGCTGGCACATTCTGGACCGTGTCTCCCAGGACGTGGATGACCTACCAGGGGAGGGTGCTCCAGAGGGATGAGTTGCTGGGCGGCCAACCTCCCACCATCACCCACACCGCTCTTCTGGCTCCTGGTGCCTCCTCCAGCCCCCAGCCTGCTGCTTCCGGGTCATGGGACCTGAAGATTTGGGGCGATTTATTCGGTGTGAAACGGTGTCCTACTGTGATTTTAATCTGCATTGCCTTGACTACTGATAAAATGGAGCATCTTTTCATGTACGTATCGTCCATTCATGTGTTTTCTTTTGCAAAACGTCTGATTGTGTCACTCGCTCAGTTCTGCAATCACCTTTTTTCTTATCAATTTAGTATTTCATCCCCACACTTCATCAGTTTCCTGTCATGTTTTGTGAACATCTGCTCCCTATTTGTAACTTTAAAAAATTAATCTTAGGACGTCTTCGATCAAAAGAGTTTTACATTTCAATGCAGTTGTACTTTTTAAATCTTTTTCTATAATGAGAAATAATCTAAATATTCCAAAGGGCTTTTTACGAGGTAATTGTATCATTTGTTCATAGTGATTATTTGCTTTCTTTGTTTCTAATTTTTGTCTTCTTTTCTTATTGTGTCGCCAGTACGTTTTTTGAGTAGAAATGGTGATGGGTGTTTTTATTTTATTTTTCCCTGATTGTAAAAACATGGTTTAAGTTTTTCCATTAATACTAATGTTTACTATAGGTTTTTTTTTTCCTTTACATACTCTTTATGGAGGTAAGAAATTTCCCTCTATTCCTAAATTTCTAAGTGTGTGTGTGTGTGTGTGTGTGTGTGTGTGTTTTAAAAGATTTTAAGTCCAGACTCAATGTTCAATTTCATTGAATGCTTTTTTCCCCTGCATTAGTTGAAATGATCATATGGTGTTTTTTCTTCTCCTCTAAGAAGTCAATTACATTTCCTAAGATAGTGAATTACATCACTACCTTAAAATAGATCTTTTAATGTCAGTATGTTAAATTAGATATTTTTTATGTTAATCCCACCTTGCATTGCTGGAATAAACCCAAGATACCAAAGCTCTATTTTTTTTTTTAATATGTTGGTGGATCTGGCTTGCTAATATTTTATTCAGGACTTTTGTATCTGTGTTTGTGAAGGAGGTAGGCCTGTGATTATCCTTTTTTTCATTCTGGCCTTCTTAGGTTTTGGTCAAGCTAGCCCCAAAAAGCAGTTGAAGGATATTCCTTCTTTTCTATTTCCTGGAATGGCTTATATAAGTTAAAAAATAACTAGCCCTTAAGTATTTAATAGAAGTTGTCGATAAGACTAGCTAGGCTTAGAGTTTTAAATATTTCCCTTTATGTTTAATGCTAACTTTTTTGTTTAAAATCATTAAGTACATTTATTTTTTCTTTTTTTATATAAAATTTTTGTTTTTATTAAGTAGGCTTCACACGCAATGTGGGGCTTGAACTCATGACCCCAAGATCAGGGGTCATACGATCTACTGAGCCAGCCAAGCATCCCCATAGGTATCTTTTCTTTTCTTTATTCTTTCTTTCTTTCTGCAATCACCTTTCTTTCTTTCTTTCATACTTTCTTTCTCTCTGTTTTGAGAGACAGAGAGAGAGCGAGAGAGATTGAGAGCAGGGGAGGGACAGAGGGAGAGGGAGAGAGAATATTAGGCAGGTTTCATGCCCAGCATGGAAACTGACTTGGATCTTGATCTCACGACCCATGAGATCATGACCTGAGCTGAAATCAAGAGTCGGACACTTAACCGATGGAGCCCCCCAGGCACCCCTATTTATCTTTCCTATTTGGATAGTCCAATATCGGAGGACACTATAGCTTTCTCCCAAATTATAAGAGTTTTACAAACAAGAGGAATGTGTAAGCCTCTAGTCCTCAATATTGTGCAAATGATACGTATTTTTCAAAGTGTTTTCATCAAATGGCCCTATCTGATACATCTCTGAGATTAAGTGGATGAACACAGTAGACCCTTGAACAAAATGAGTTTGAACTGGGTGGGTCCAACTATACACAGATTTTCTTCAATAAAGATTGTCCAGTAATGCTACTGTATTGTCTCCTTTTTATGATTTTCTCAATAATGTTTTCTTCTCTCTAGCTTACTATATTGTAAGAACACAGTGTATAATACAGAGAGCATACAGATATGTGTTGATCGCCGGTTTGTATTGTTGGTAAGGCTTCCATTTGTAGTTAGGGTTTTGGGAAGTCAAAAGTTATATGTGGATTTTTGACCACGTAGAAGGTCGCTGCCACAACCCCCATGTTGGTCAAGGGTCAGCTGTATTACTACGTGAAAGTTTAATTTTTTTTTTAATGTTTATTTATTCTTGAGAGAGACAGGGACAGAATGCGAGTGGGTTAGGGACAGAGAGAGAGGGAGACACAGAATCGGAAGGAGGCTCCAGGCTCCGAGCTGTCAGCAGAGCCGGATGCTGGGCTCGAACTCACGAGCTGTGAGATCATGACCTGAGCCGCCACCCAGGCGCCCCAATGTGAAAGTTTTAAATAAAATTCTTTACAAGTATAAGACACGGATACTTTTACCTTTGTCGGTGTCACATGTAGTGAGTGACCTGAAATCTTCTCCTAATCTGGTACGTTTTCCGCTCATACACATGACCAGGGCTAGCCTTTCTCCTGACCTGTTGGAGCCTTCGAACTGTCTCCATCATGGAGTGCCCTCAATTTTATCATGAAGGTGGGAACGATTTCTTACGTACCTTAAGAAGATGAGCAGAGGAACTAAACACATAGCTCAAGGTTCTGCCCATGTGTCAGCAGTAACGGGGTGGGCTTCTCTTCTTAAGAAGGAAAACAGAGGTAAGACAAGGTCTATGTTCACTGTCCGTCTCCCATTTGGGTTTGGCTTTATTGGAGATCCCCGACCTTCTAGGTTTTCTTTATAAGCACTTTTCACATTTGTTATACGACTGTTTTCTATTTTTATGGCGATTTATAACTTTTCATGCAATGTAAGGGTCTCATCAATGATGAATCAGAAGCTCAAGAAGGTAGGGGCGCCTGGGTGGCTCAGTCGGTTGAGCGTCCCACTTTGGCTCTGGTCATGATCTCACGGTCTGTGAGTTGGAGCCCCACGTCAGGCTCTGTGCGGACAGCTCGGAGCCTGGAGCCTGCTTCAGACAAGAAGGTAATGAAACTAATATTGATTACATCACAATTCTGTGTCTGACATACACCCATTATCTAATCCTGCCACCAATTATATGGGGTAGGTATTGTTATTTCTACTTTACGGGCGAAGACTTCAAAGTCACACGTCTCTGAGTCACGGAGCCAGAATTCAAATCCAGTCTTGTGTCTCCGGGCACAGTGCTGTTGGCTATAATTCCCCGGGCTCGCACCACCTGTTGTAAGTAGTGTAACTCAACTCCGTTCTTTTGACGTCTAGTCGAGTAAAGCCTTTTACCATACTGTACAGCCTGAACTGAAATATTAAGCATTTTTCCTGGATATTTCAATCGGTAATAAAGAGTTAGATGGCCATTATGGCAGAGACAACTCGATATCCCCGAAGATCTGTTTCTCCCTCTCTTACAGCAACGGACCTCACCCCCAGGGTAAGCTGGGCTTGTGGCCACCCTCAATGAAGAGGAGATTTCCCAGCCTCTCCAGCAGCCACATGGGGCCTGTGAATGAGGTCTGCCAATGGCATCTAAGTGGAAATAGTTTGAATGACTCTGAAAAGCATTCTTAAATTTCCATGATTCCATGGTTGGAATCGCAACCGGCACTTGGGGCCACAGGGAGGTCCTGGGACAGGAGGCCTTGCCCAGTAGGACACAAGAAAGAAGCCTGGGATCTTGCTTCCAGAAGCACTACTCAGCCCTGGACAGTCTCTCTCTCTCCAGTTTATAAAAGAAAGAATCTGTTACCTTGTTAGATATGTACTGTTTCTTTCTTTTTCTTTCCTCATCACAGTCCCATGTAATCATAACTAAGAATAAATAAAACCTTACAAAAGAAGAATCTGAACCCAAATCTGTTTTGTTTTGTTTTTTTAAAATCCGGTGGAGGAAAACAAATGTTTTTAGTGTTGCTAAAACTCAAGCCATTTCTTCGATATTTCTCTTTGGGAGTGGGGAGGCTGGAAGGAGGCCCAGAAGTGATGTCTTGGAGTTTTAACATTCCCGTATGGTTTCCGTAATAAAAATCAGAGCTTCTGGATGGCTTTTTAGAAGTTCAGGATGAATGAGCTACAAAACCGAAATGCGGTCTCACATTTTGAGACAAATGTCTCAGAGCCTGAGAGGCCACCAAAATGTGGAATGGTACCCGGAGCCCGAGAGGCCTGCACTCAACGAAAAGAGTACGGCGTTGCAAAGATGCCTTGCTTCGCATAGACCTCTATGTCTTAAGCTTTGTGGATTTCCTCATGACAGACTCACGGACACACAGAAGACGGCAAAGCCACTTAAAAATCACATTTGCCCTTTCTGCTAGTGACTTCACGTGTGTCGGGAATCATTCTGAACGTTCTTCAGCAATATTCACACACTGTTGACAGAAGGGTGAATTCTAGAACATGGACGTGGTGATCTGAGGAAGGCCTTCAGCCCTCATGTGAGTACTTTAATGAAATAGAGAATTAACTGTTTCAATAACTCAGCTCACCTATGTCAATACTTCAACTGTACCATTCAGAAATTTCAACAGAAATATTGGACCTTTAAAAATGGAGGCCAGGGGTGCCTGGGTGGCGCAGTCGGTTCAGCGTCCGACTTCAGCCAGGTCACGATCTCGTTCATGCTCTGTCTCTCTCTGTCCCAAAAAAAAAAAAATAAATAAATAAACGTTGAAAAAAAAAATTTAAAAATGGAGGCCAGGGGGCACTTGGGTGGCTCAGTCGGTTAAGCGTCCGCCCTCGGACGCTTCGTGGGTTCGAGCCCCGCGTCGTCGGGCTCTGTGCTGACAGCTCAGGGCCTGGAGCCTCCTTTGGATTCTGTGCCTCCCTCTGTCTCTCCTCCCCTCCTCAACTGGTGCTCTGTGTCTCTCTCTCTCTGATAAGTAAAATAAACATTAAAAACAAATTAAACAATGGAGGCCATTATTGTGGATAATTTATACACAGGCCCCAAATATATATGGTTAATTGGAAAGTAAAAGAAGAAAGTAAAAATCTGTAATCATCCTCTCACCTAGAGTGATGGTTCTCTAACTTGACCCTGCATCAGAATCACCTGTGGGGCTTATTAAAACACAGGGTGCTGGGCCTCACACCCCTGAGTTTCTGCATCATTGATAGGAGTAGAGCCCCACAAGCTGCATTTCTAATGTGGTCTTTGGTGACGCTGCTGGTCCTGGGACCCCACTTTGAGAACCACAGACTTGGAATAATCACTTTTACCTTAATGGCGTCAATCTTCTGCGTCTTCTGATCAACAACACCTAACTGTCTCAGTCAAGGTCACTGGCAAACCTCCACATCGTTAAATACCAGGGTCACTTCTTGGCCCCTCTCTTTTTGACTTGCTGGCAGACTTAGACACAATTAGTCATGTCCTTCTCTTGCTGTCCTGTCCCCATTTGGCTTCTGAGTCCCCGTTCTACCTTATTCTGTGTTTCCTGACTTCAATAAGGGAGTGCTCTGGGACTCAGTCCTTGGGCCTCTGTTTCACACTCCCCTGCTGTTCCTTGACTTTGCAGAGTCCAGAGTGCTAACCATTTGTTCCTTGACTTTTCGATACCAGCCATCCTAACGGGTGCGAGGTGAAGGCTCACTGTGGTTTTGACGTGCATTTCCTGAAGATGAGGGATGCTAAACATCTTTTCATCTGCCCGTACGTCTTCAGAGAAATGTCTCTTCGGACCCTCAGCCCATTCTTCAATCAGGTTGTTTGGGTCTTTTATTGTTGAGTTGTAGGAGTTCTCTATGTGTCTTAGGGATTAACCCCCTTATCAGATACATGGTTTGAAAATATCTTCTCCCATTCAGTAGGTTGCCTTTTCTGTTTGATGACAGTTTCCTTTGCTGGGCAGAAGCTTTTAAGTCTGATGTAGTCCCTCTGGGTTACTTTGGTTTTTATTTTGTTTAGGTATTTATTTATTTATTTATTTATTTTTTTAAAATTAATTTATTTATTTTTTATTTATTTATTTTATTTTGTTTAGTTTTGCTTCTGTTGCCTTGCCTTTTGAGTCAGATCCACAAAGACATCATGGAAACTGATGTCAAGGAGCTTACCACCCAGGTTTTCTGGTAGGAATTTTATGGCTTCAAATTTTTTTTAACGTTTATTAATTTTTGAGAGAGAGAGAGGAAGAGCACAAGCAGGGGAGGGGCAGAGAGAGAGGGAGACCCAGGATCCGAAGCGGGCTCCAGGCTCCAAGCTGTCAGCACCTAGGCCGACACGGGCCTCGAACTCATGAACCGTGAGATCCTGACCTGAGGCGAAGTCAGACACTCAACCGACTGAGCCACCCAGGCGCCCTGGAATTTTATGGTTTCAGGTCTTACATTCAAGTATTTAATGCATTTTGAGTTAATTTTTGTGTCTGGTGTAAGGTAATATTCTAGTTGCATCCTTTTGCCTGTGATTTTCCAATTTTTCCAACGCTATGTATTGGAGAGACTGTCCCTTCTCCATTGTACAGTCTCGGCTCCTTTGTCGCACATTAATCATCCATAGATGTGCAGGGTTATTTCCGAGCTCTGAATTTTTTCCCCATTGATCTACGTGTCTGTATTGACAGCAACAGCACACTGTTTCGATTACTATTGCTCTAGGACTGTAGTTTGAGGGAGGATGATAACCTCCAGCTTTGTTCTTCTTTCTCAAGATTGGCTATTTGGGGTCTTTTGTGGTTCTGTAATAATTTTAGAATTATTTATTCCAGCTCTATGAAGTGTGTCACTGGAATTTGACAGGTATTGCATTGAATCTATAGATCGCTTTGAGTAGTATGGGGATTTTAACAATATTAATTCTTCAAATCCACGAGCATGGAATATCTCTCCATTTATTTGTGTCTTCTTCACTTTCTTTCATCAATGTCTTATAGTTTTCAGGGTATAGGTTTTTCACCTCCTTGGTTAAATTTATTCCCAAGGATTTTATTCTTTTTGATGCAATTGCAAATGAGATTTTTTTTTTTTCTTGTCTGGGAAGCTTGTTATCTCTTCATAAATTCTCAAAATAACCCTGCTGAGTAGAAAATGCTTGGTTGGAAGATTTTTTTTTCTTTCATTACTTGGAATATATCATGCCACTCCCTTCTGGCTTGTAAACTTTCTACTGAAAAATCTGCAGATACCCTTCTGGGGGTTCTCTTGTACATACAAGTTGTTTTTCTCTTGGTGCCTTCAAGATTCTCTCTTTATCCTTAACTTTTACCATTTTAATTACAATATGTCTTGGTGTGGATCTCTCTGGGTTCATCTTATTTAGAACTCTTTGGGCTTTCTGGACATGAATTTACACTCATTGCATATATTTGTAATATTGTAAAACTTCCCTCAATCTTTCTCTGCCCTTCAGTAGTGTATGACATTTTTTTAAATGGATGCAAATTTTTGGTTTTATATCATCAGATCAAATCAATCAGTTTTCCTGAAATGCTTTCCGATATTTATGTCAGAAAACCTTTCATATATATATGTGTGTGTATATATATATATATATATATACGTGTATATACACGGGCTTATGCTTTCTTCTCATTCATTTGTGATTCCATTTTAACATTTGCCTCTAAACCATTTGGGATTTGTTTTAGGGATTGAGTTGAGGTCCAGAGCTAACTTGTTTGAATATGTGATTACCCAATTGTCTCTAAGCTTATTCAAAAATCCAATAGATCGAGTCCATCCCATGCTGAGAGAGAGAGAGACAGAGACAGACACAAAGAGGCATTCTTGCATAAGTATTACACCTGATGAACTTTATTATCTTTTTCCTTTCTAGGCCAATTAAATTTGTTTTTTAGTGCAATGACTTTTTTTGTTGTTGTTGATCATTTTGTCTCTTTCGGCCAAATACATACTCCCATGATCTGTGTTAATACCACATCTCTATTTCATTTACTTTTTATCTGTTATCTGGTGAGCTTCTTCAGTAAAATAAGTATTTTTAGTCCTACCAGAAAGTACATTATAAGAAAATCACCAGTAGCAGGAATGCAAAGTTAATTCGATGTCATAAGATTTATTAACACATTCAGTCACGTTGGTAGGTCGTAGAAAACTAGCAATTGACGGAAAAGCATTTAACAAAACTCAACCTCTCCCTAAATTTAAAGCCAAGATGAGAAACACATTTCTATTATGTTTAATTTGAAAAATGCCAGCCCAGAAGGTGACACTCTATTTAAAGATATAGCACCTTAGGTCACGAGGAAGACAAGAACGGCTGCTTTCTCATTTATTTGTCTTTATATCATTTTCTGGATCAATTTCTCTTTTTTTCTTGCACATTGGTATATTACCCATTTTATTTCTATTAAAGTGGTTACCGCTAGTAATTAAAATGAGAAAAAAACCCGCTTTTAAATTAATGTCAGAAATTAATTAGTATCTGTTGATCCTGCTCTAAATGTGAAGCATTAAGCAGAATTTTACTCCCGTCTGTCTTACCTTCCGCTCTACACTGCAGAGTTTGTGGCCATAATATGTAAATCTAAATCTAGATCCCTCTCTGTGATTAAAATTAACTTCATTTTGACGTCTGAGGTTTTCATTTCAAATTTCAAGACCCCCCCCCCCCCGTGCCCCCCGACCAGATGCCTGCCTCCACCTGCTCTGCTCTGTCCTGCTCTCCCAGAGGCACTCAGTCTCCAACCACGCTAGCCGATGGCCGGTTCCAGACAGGTGCTGTGTCGCTCTCCCGCCTCAGGGTCCTTTGTTTACACAGTGCTCTCTGCGTGTGTAAGCCTTCCATCCCCTTCTCGTTAAATTCCCACTCATCCTTCCTATCTCAAGTCGAGCATCACCCTTACATACCCTGATAATAATTTTTTTAAAACATTTTTAAATGTTCATTTATTTTTGATACAGAGAGAGACACACAGCATGAGTGGGGGAGGGGCAGAGAGAGAGGGGGACACAGAATCTGAAGCGGGCTCCAGGCTCCGAGCTGTCAGCACAGAGCCCGATGCGGGGCTTGAACTCACGGACCGCGAGATCATGACCTGAGCCAAAGTCGGACGCCCAACCTACTGAGCCACCCAGGCGCCCCACACTGATACTACTTTGTCCTTTCTCGATTATGGCGTTTAGTAGAATTCATAATTACATCTTTGTGGGAAATTATATGCTGGCTTGCAGACGAGCTTGTAAAGTTCATGTGGGCAGAGACAGTGTTTTGGTGACCATTTTATCTCCAAAACATAAAGAAAAAAAACTGAATAAACGAGTAATGTGTATCTTCGATATTAATTTGTATAATCGTACGAGCAGTGATTTGAAACTGTATCTGTGTGTTACCAGTTTCATTGTTCATCATCTGCAGGAACTCCTTTGTTTCTTAAGTGGGTGACCATAAACATGAGGCCGGGAGAGGGTCACACTTCATTATACCTCGTCTTTCCTCCTGGTCATGAAGAAACCCTTCGTGAGGATTGCGATACATTCTCTGAGGCACAAAGGTTTTTATCCCCATATTAGAGGCAAACCAATACCTAAGACAAGAAGGGTCGGTGTGATCAATTGACAGTGTATGGGACAGATCAGAAAATGTGCACTGGCTTTTCCGCTTCTGGGTCATTTCTTGGACCCTGTCAGTGACTTTCAAATTAGTTCCCAAGGGACCTTGCTACGGGCTTCCAGAGAAAATGATTTTCCGCATTTTCCAGTTGGTTTATAATGAGCATGCTATTTCTTTCTTGATTGAAAACAAAATGTTAACTAAAATAGAACGGCTCTTCACAAACTTTGGACCTTTTGTGGAATCCGGTTCTACAAAAGGTCGTTTCAATTTCGGACTGAAGTTCCAGCTCTAAGAGGAAATTTCTTTCTTGTTGCATTGGGTCAATTTGTCCGCAATTAGAAGACACTGTCGTTACTTTGGCAATCATTTGGGAGCCCATGTACAGTGGCATATTGGAGCCACACGCATGCCAGTTCGCAAGAGCCGAATGTCGTCTTTTCAGGAATTCTGCAAGCCGTTTGTTAAAGCCTCAGTAGCTTGAAATCAGCCATCGTGGAAGTTTTACACCATGGAAATTGGCCCCCAGGAGAGCTTACTATTAAACATTTACCAGCATACCAATGAAGCAGACTTGGACATTGGCGCGTTCCCCTGGGGAGTTTAAAGCCATAGCCTAAAACTCTGAGTAACCTAATCTTCACGTGTTTGGTTAACCAAGAGAGAATTTGGAATACTGCCCTGCTCTATGAATGCTTTATTATATTTAGGTGCTTGACAAAATCAGAAGGGACTTCCTTCAGTAGACTAGACGTATTTGACTATTTTAATGAGCAACGAGGCAAAATTTCAAGATGCCAAGACGCTTAGAGACTAATCAAATGGTTACAGAACTTCTCATTTGTTTTCAATAGACAGCACACACACGCCCGCACCTCTTAAGGTGTCAGATACTCTTACTGCCTCGGTGTTTAGCCCCCCGTTTTTGAGATCGTTTCTCAGTCCCTATATCGGAGCGGAGCTAAAACCTCCTCTTTTTGTGTGTGGGACAGAGACAGAGGACTTAGGTCATCTGCACTCAAAGACGAGAAGTTCCTTTCCTCCTAACACCCTTCTGGAGGCAGAAATGATGGGCCGTGATGCAATCTGATTAGAACACCAAACCAATGACGGCGAGCGACACCGCTGAGCCAGCGCATTATTCCCTCCTCGAAGTGACGTTAACGGGCAGGTCTCTTCCTCTTCTTTAGGAGCTGTAGGAAACAGCGAGCTGGTACACGGTTTGGACAGTTTCCTTCCAGAAACGTTTTCAGCTGCTTCAAGTTTTCTTGAAGTTGAGAAAAATAGCTGACAGCCAAAATTTGCTTTTTTGTCTTCCGCCGAGAGGAAACACACACACAGAGGCACGGAATATACAATGAGTGTCAATGGGGCTGCAGGCCTACGAAACGGAATTTTCCCGTGAGTCTTCCTGAAACATTTGCACGGTAGAAACGTGGGCTTAGCCTGACACCACTGCTAGTCGTGAGAATTATGGGGTGCATTGCGTATCCGGGCTAACCGTACATTGCTTTCCAGTTCTCATCTGGGATCTTGCTGCATATTCCTCAGAGCCTCTTCCACTGTTCCAATACCTCAAACCTCCATCCCTCTCTCCTCTTTTCTTTCTAAGTATGGGAGCTGTCGGAGGTAAAGACAAGAAAAATAAAAGATACCCAAGAATGTAAACAGCTGCCTTCCTTAGAGAAGAAGGAGACCTAGTGGAATCCACAAGCTTCAATGTCAACGTCTTCATGTTCATTTCTTTTGGGCTTTCTACTTTGGGGTTCATATTTCACGTTTTTATTTTTTGGAAACATTTTTATTTGTTTCGTTGGCGAATGGTGATCTTCGGAGGGATTGCTTAAAAGGCTTAATCACATAGCTTCCTTTGCGCCATTGAGATTAGGGCCACTCAGCACAGATTCTGTTTCAAGGCTCTCCTTTTTAGAAACCGCAGTTCTGATGTGCGTGTGGCACGCGTCCCATCTGTGGAGCCTCGCATCCATTTATGGTGCGAAATGCGTGTCTGGGGCAATCGGTCCCTGTGCAAAGGTTGTCTCATTGTTCTTGCCTGGGCTCCATTCCAATGCACTCTTCGCACTGGCTTCCCGCCAAAGCACAGTATCTCCAAGGAAACCCAGGGCCGGTTGCCATGGACACTCCCCTGTGTGATAAGTCACACCGCACCTCTCCACTTCTAAACACGCCCACGAGGCAAGTCCTTTGGGTGATCAGACAATTCTACTCATTGACATTTCCAAACCCCACAAGCCCACATCTATTTCATGTGCAAGGAAACGACGTTCAAAGGGCCCTGCAAATATTTGTACCTGTCCAGACCAGCGTGGAGGGAAACCATCTCTCTGCAGGTTGGTTTCACGCTGGGGGGAATAAGTAAGCTTCAGCAAATATCAAGGCCTGCGTCCGGGCAATCAAACTGAAGTGGCCGGAAGAACAGGAGTGAAGACTGGTCCTCGTAATCATTGTACTCGATTCTCTCCCACTTGATTGAGAGTCACGTCTCTCTGTGCTTCTCCTGGTGGGGGGAAGGTTCCAAGGAGGTGGGAGTGGCCTGTAGGATCATTCACACCAGTGCTGCAAATGTTCAACATGTGGCAAGGTTATGACAGTGAACATTTTGCTTACGATTTCATGGTGATTGGAAACCAGAGATCACATAACTAGCGTCTTAAGAGAAGTTCTTCTCTTAATTCACGAGGGGAGGGGTGTTGGTAGCCTAGCAAGTTTTGCTCAAAATCTTCTCACTTGATCTGTTTTCTAGAGCCAAAGATGTTGAGCCACCAGTCCAGCTAATTCTGCTAACTAAATGAAAACCCTAAATGAAAACCAAAGAGGGATGAGCTCTTCGGGACATGGTCCAGGGGTTCAGTTCTGTGGGTCGTTTGGCCATTCATTCTTTTGGGTGTTCACTCACTACTTTACCACTAAGAGTAACTGTGAAACCAAGGGGGCTGTGGTTTTCTGTCAGTCCATCAAGATGAAGTCATATATGTTTAAATATTCAACATCAACCAACAGTACATAGGAACAGACAGAGAGGGAACTGCGGAATCATATACTCCAAATTGTTAACGTTTGCTCTCGTACGAGAGAAGGCAGTGGATGGAATTGGGGAACAAGTGGAAGAAAGCACTCTCTTTTCCATGAATATCTCCCTGGTGTTGGCTTTTTACAGTAAGGATGCATTATTTTTGTAGTTAAACAGGTGAGGTATGATTTTTTTAAGAAAATTGATGGCATTTTTTTTTCTACTTGTCCTTGAACACCTGGCTGCTACTAATTTGAAAAACACAAAAAACCTCTGTGCAAATAAGTGGCGGGAGGTTGTATGTTTTGGCTTGCTCCGGAGCCCTGGCAGCGGGTTGCTTTATGGAAAATCGGAAGACCCTTAGAGGAAGAAGGCGACGGGACGTGCAGCGTCTACTTGTGGTTGCCCTTCCCAGACACCGATGGGAGATGATCACAGTCGTGAACAAATGAAGAGACACCTGCCCGGCACCGAGCCCCAGGGGACAAGGTCATTCATACGCAGCGGTCTGCAAGGGAGGTGGCCCAGCCCTGCCTGTGGGACCGGTCTGAAGGACACCCCGTGTTGTCCTCTGAGATCGGGGTGGGGGCTCCAATCCTGAGAGTGGGAGGGGACCCTGGGCCGTGGAGGCAACGCCCAGTCAGGCTGAGAGGCTCTTATCACGGATATACGCGCGGGGATCGTTTCACTCTGGAACGTGGCTGGAACCCGCAAGGAGGGCACCCAAGACCACGAAGGCAGAAAGCTGGAGGTGGTGGGAATCTCATGACCAAGGAGTGAGTAGCTCAGAACAGGAGGAGCCAAAGGGGACTCCAGAGGACAGGTGACACTGGACGGGACCCCAGGCATGCACAGCCGGCACTCAACTCCCCTCTTCCTCCTCCTCTTCCTTCTTTTCCTTCTTCCTTCTCTCTTTCTTCTTTTTTTTTTTTTTTTTAAATTTTTTTTTTTTCAACGTTTATTTATTTTTGCGACAGAGAGAGACAGAGCATGAACGGGGGAGGGGCAGAGAGAGAGGGAGATACAGAATTGGAAACAGGCTCCAGGCTCCGAGCCATCAGCCCAGAGCCTGACGCGGGGCTCGAACTCCCGGACTTCGAGATCGTGACCTGGCTGAAGTCGGACGCTTAACCGACTGCGCCACCCAGGCGCCCCTCTCTCTTTCTTCTTAATTTTCAAAGAACCAGTTCTTTTCTGGTGCTTTCATATTAAATTTGTTACCATAGACCCTTTCTTCCTACTTTCCTCGGGTTGATTGCGATGTTTTTAAATAACATTTTGAGGTGAATGGTCACATCATATATTTATATCCTTTCTTGTTTAATAATAAGAGCCAGAGAGGCCTTAGGAGTTTCCTACTGAATAAAACGTTGAGGAGCTGTGATGAGTGTGGATACATAATTGCCTCTGTCCTACTGGCCTGTGTTTTGCTCCCGTTTTTCTTTCTGACCCAAGAGTTGCTTGAGAGAGTCTTTGTACCTGAAAGCCAATGGGACCTCTATTTAAACTATTTTTGAAAATTCTTCACGTGATGGCTACAAATGTGGTCTTTACAAATTCTGATTCTTGAAAAGTATTGAGGTTTCCTTCCCGGCATAATACGTCATCAGTTCTTTAGAAACGGTCCATGGGCACTGGAACAGGTATATTCCATAGAGAGTAAAACCTTTACTAAGGTGTTTATTGGTTATTCGTTTGTCTTCGCTCGGCTTCAGAGGGGCAAATTAGCCACATTGCTCTGCTCATGACGCAGCATCATCTTTCTTTTTTCTTTAAGGATTCTTTTTTCTTTTTTCTTTTTTAATTTTTTTTAACGTTTATTTATTTTTGAGACAGAGAGAGACAGAGCATGAACGGGGGAGGGTCAGAGAGAGAGGGAGACACAGAATCTGAAACAGGCTCCAGGCTCCGTTCCGAGCTGTCAGCCCAGAGCCGGACACGGGGCTCAAACTCAACAGACAGCGGGATCGTGGCCTGAGCCAAAGTCAGACGCTTAACTGACTGAGCCACCCAGGCGCCCCAAGCATTCTTTTTTCTTTGAGTTGACTTGCTTTAATCTGTTTTATTTCCTCCCACCACCCCCCCATGCATTCCTCTCTTCATCCACAGAGAGTTTCTCTAATGCATTTGCTAATGTCTTCTGAAATGATGCACCATCGTAAACGCTGATGTTGCTTTGTGTATGTGTTTCTTGGTTATGTAAATCTTACTATGCCGCGGACTTAATTTCAGCTCTTACCTTTCCCCCCTCAACACTGCCTTTTAAGATCTATCCATATTGTGCTTTTCCCCGTCACTGCTACCCGCTGCAGTGTGCATCCGGCGTCTTGTAAAAGAATACCATCCATATCGTATTTAGTCCTCCCCACTTCTGCAAACAGCACCGGGACACAAGACCTCGCAGGAGCCCCCTGTACACCTGGGGAAGGGCTCCTGCAGGACAACTACTGACACCCGGGGTTGGGTGTTCTCTGCCGTGTGGGGCTGTCCTGTGCAAGGATGCTCCCAGCGGCTTCCCTGGCCTCTCCCTACCGGAAGCCAGGAGCATCTTCCAAACTGTGACACCCAAATAAATCTCCAGACGTTGCTAGATGGCTCCTGGGGGCCAAAACCGCTCTAGTTTGGGCCGCCGCTCTAGGGAACATATTCAAGAAGGTGACTGGTGGGTTACTGTAGCTGCATAACGTCATCAAGTGTGGTCACGCTGCTCTCCACGGCAGGGAGAGGTTCTTATTCTCAGCGTTTCTGCCAACAAAAGATAGCACTCAAACCTTCTTGTTGGTCTAATCTGGTGGCTCTAATGTGGAACCTCACTGACTGATAAAATTCGCTTCGTATGCAAGCTGCGTTTCCAGTCCTGGTCTGTGGAATATCTTGTCATGTTTGCTTTCCTATTGTGTGTCTCACCTTTGCCTCCTCCCAGGGTGGATGCACCCTCCCAGTCAGCTCTCTGGTAACCTTATGTGTGGCGTCCTTTATTAACCTGAAATCCTTAATTTTGATGTAGTCATATATAAAATTTTGCCTTCTAAATTTTTGTGTTTTTGGAAGCTTGAGAAGTCCTTTACCCTATAAAGGTAAAAAAAAAAAAATCAATGTCTATAGTTTGTATGAATCCACCTAGATTTGAAATTTGCAGATGTCGTGATAATTCAAAAATTGGATATGTGTTAAAGCTGTAGATGAATTGAGGGAAAATTAAACATCATGAAATAAAGTCTTCCTATCCATGAGCATGGGCTATTTTTCCATTTTTATAGGTCTTGTGAATCAGTGAACTTTTATTTTATTTTTTTCTTTAATGTTTATTTATTTTTGAGAGAGAGACCACACACATGAGCAGGGGAGGGGCAGAGAGAGAGGGAGACACAGAATCCGAAGCAGGCTCCAGGCTCTGAGCCATCAGCACAGAGCCTGACGCGGGGCTCGAACTCACGAACCGGGAGATCATGACCTGAGCCAAAGTCGGACACTTAACCGACTGAGCCACCCAGGTGCCCCTCAGTGAACTTTTACAACTGATAAGTACAGGTCTTTTACATACTTTGAGGGATTGTATTGTATTGTTTTTGTTGCTGCCATAAACAGTGTTTTACATACATTATATTTTCCATTTGTGACTGTTGCTGTACAGAGATGTGATTAATCTTTTCGTATTGATCTCATATCTACCTTGCAAGAGTCTCCTATGATTTCTAATAATTTAGAGATGTCTTTTTTGAGGTTCTATGTAAACAATTTGTGTAATTCCTGATTTTAAAGGGAATGCTTGTATGATATTTTCCCAATTAGGAAGTGCTTGATGTAGGTTCTTGTTCAAGATTTAGTGTTACAATCTTTTTGTACCGTCCCCAGCCTGCCTATTGAAGAAAACATGATGCCGAATCCCCCCAACCTTTTTTTTTTTTTTAATTCTGAGCATCTCTTTTTGGAAATAGGAGTTTAGATTCTTGATACTTATGGTAATGCATGGTCAATTAAAACTTTTTTTTCTGCAGAGGCGCCTGGGTGGCTCAGTCGGTGCTTCCGATTCTGTGTCTCCCTCTCTCTCTGCCCCTCCCCCGTTCATGCTCTGTCTCTCTCTGTCTCAAAAATAAATAAACGTTTAAAAAAAATTTTTTTTAATTTTTTTCTGCCATCACAGTGTCTTTTTAGTTCTTTTATGTTCTTTTTCTGCTTTCCATTAGTTTGAAAGTTACAAATTTCTATCGTTCTGGTGCTTTCTCACCAGGCATTAAAATTCATACTTATTTTTTCCCAATCTATTCCTAAAGGCTCACCAGTAGGTAAATATTTTTCAAATATTTGCAAATTTTCAAATATTTCCCTCAAATAAGAAAAAAAATACCTTAGTAAGCTCTTATCTCCCTCTGGTTTCTCCCTTTTCTGCCTACTGCCCCACCCCAAACCCCAAGTCATATAGTTAGTTTTAATTTTATTGATTATCTATCATGATTAACTTGGTGGGGTGGAATAATTATTTATTTAGACCAGGGTAAACTTACTCTTCCTTTACATATATCTCATGGGGTCTCAAATTTAGTTTTCCTTTTGTTAACGTATTCATTCCAATGAATTTTCAAAGAGCGTCTTTGGGAAACTTTCTAAAGTTTTTTTCTGTCTAAAAATATCTTTATTTGGTCCTTACATTTAAAAGATATCTTGGTTTGATATATGATTCTAAGCTCTAGGTTATCACGAGTCCACAACTGAAAGACACGATTCCGTTCCCTTCTGGCATCTGACATTGCTATTGATAAGTATGAAGTCAATCCAGTTTTCCTCCTTCGTAGGTAATCTTCTCGTTCTCTCTGGGACCCTCTAGAATTTTGTCTGACCTTAACATTGAATGTCACTATATTGTGAGTAGTTGTGAGGTTGTGCGTACACATATCTCTGTGTGTATGTTTGTAGCAGGATTCTCACACAAGAGGGATGGGACACTGGGGTTTTTCTTTCTAGGGAGCATCTTTATTCACGTCGGCATGGGCTCAGTGGGCTAAGATCCCAAAAGACTGGGCCCTGAGTGCATCAGGGTGTAGCCTTTTATGCTTTTCTACTTCTCTGTCTCCCATACGTGGTGACACATGTAGTCTGATGGGACACAGTCCAAGTTAGAGTCATGTCAGAGCTATGCATTATGTGTGTAGGCATTGATTGGGCCACGTTGCGTTTCTGTGCTCTGAGAAGGCCTCCACCACATCCCTTCGGGACAGGCTCTACCTGTACCACATGTTCTCATTCATTCTGGGACTCATGCTACAAGACATTTCTTTTTAAAATCCATTTTACAACATATTTCTTGGGGCGCCTGGGCGGCTCAGCTGGTTAAGCGTCCGACTTTGGCTCGGGTCATGATCTCACCATTCACGAGTTAGAGCCCCGTGTCGGGCTCTGTGCCGACGGCTCGGAGCCTGGAGCCTGCTTCTGATTCTGTGTCTCCCTCTCTCTCTTCTCCTCCCCTGCTCGTGCTCTGTCTCTCTCTCAAAAATGAATAAACATTTAAAAAAAATAAAAAAAACCATATTCCTTGTAGGAATTTTCCACTACACAAAATAGAGACGCTATTACAATGAATTCCCGTGTATTCATCATCCAATGTGAACAAATGTCAACAGCCAATTTTATTTCATTTCTATTTTCCTACTTCACCACCCCCACCGTCACCACATCATCCGTTTAAAGCAAATGCCCGGCATCATAGTTTTTCGTTCATAATAAAATCAGTATCTTTTTTAAAATATTTTTTTAAATTAAAAAAAAATTTTAATGTTTATTTATTTATTGTTAGAGAGAGAGAGAGAGAGAGAGAGAGCCCGAGCAGGAGAGGGATAGAGAGAGAGGGAGACACAGAATCGGAAGCAGGCTCCATCCAGGCTTCGAGCTGTCAGCACAGAGTCCGACACGGGGCTCGAACCCAAGAGCTGTGAGATCATGACCTGAGCTGAAGTTGGACGCTTAACCAGCTGAGCCACCCAGGCACCCCAAAATATATTTTTAAATTTTTAAATAGGCTCCACACCCAACGTGGGGCTTGAACCCATGACCCTGAGATCAGGAGATGTCTGCTCTACCAACTGAGCCGGTCAGGCATCCCACAAATTCAATATCTTTAAATTGAAAAAAAAAAACTCATTTTTTTAAACATACCTACAATAGTAATATTACACCTAAAAACACTCCATTGATTCCTTAACATCATTTAACATCTAATCTGTGTTAAATTTTTCTGATTGTTTCAAAGATATTTTTTTTTACAATTGTTTTGTTCAAAATAGGGTACAAACAAAATTAAAACATTGCATTGGCTGATATAGCTCTTAAATATTTTTAAACCTGTAACTATTCTCCCCTCCCATTAGATTTTTCAATGAAAGGGGTTTTATTTTCCCCATTTTTTTTTTTTTCTGATTTTGAGAAATTCTTTCAAATATTTCTCAAGTATTCTCTCTTTGGCTTACATTTCCCCTTCTCTTTGTAATTCTATTATGCAGATGTTGACATTTCTACAGTATCCTCCTTCTGTCAACTTTTCTCTTGCTATTTTCTGTTGCTCTACCCTTTGCCAATGCCTTTGAGACAGTGTCTTAACCTGCTCTGCCTACTAATTCATTCCTCAGCTGTACCTATTTTGCTATTCAGCTCATCCACTGTGTTCTTTATCCCAATTCTTCTGTGTTTCATATCCAGTATTGGTAATCGATTCTTTCTTACAATTGCGTGTTTTCCATTTCATGCTACCCAAAATCTCCCCAGTTGGTTAAGACCAATTTCTACATTTATTTTACATTCCTGCTTTTCTCCTTGCCATAAAATCTCGACAGATTAGAGTCTTTCTTATATGCAGATTAGCTCAGATATCTTGACATTTTTCTCCCTGAGTTCCTATTTTCCTAAAGATAGCAGCTATCTTGGCAGATCACGTGTGCCCAGGGGCAAAACCCTCAGGCAGGAAAGCTTGGGTGATGGGCTTAGAGAGGAGACTGTGAGTGTGACCCTGCTGTGTCATTCTAGACCCCCCTCCTTGTCATATACCTTCCCCTGTCTGCCCTTTCCCAGACCGAAATGCTCTCTGATCTCTCTCCCTTGGTGGCAATCACCTGGTTTTGTGGGTTCTGGGCTTCCCTGCTGGTTTTCTGTCTCTTGGGGCAATGGCTTCTTCAGGGGTATGTCTGAGAGAGTAAAGATCCCCCAAATTCTCTTCCAGTACAGCCCTCTGCCTCTCATGCCTGTTCCGTGTCTCTAGACACCCTTCTGTTCTGGCCTTCACAACCCCTGGGTCTCCCCTGGGGATTTCCATAACTTATCAATCCATCCACCTTCTTCTTCCTTTTATGGAGTAGATTAACCTACATCAATATAAAATGACCATCTTTGCCTTATATAATAGTGTTTG
The DNA here is from genome assembly GCF_007474595.2 of Lynx canadensis. Taxonomy (NCBI): domain Eukaryota; kingdom Metazoa; phylum Chordata; class Mammalia; order Carnivora; family Felidae; genus Lynx; species Lynx canadensis. The sequence continues at coordinate 2,277,108 of NC_044308.2, forward strand.
TTTTAATTCCACATTGCTGTGGTTGCAAGTCTATTCCTTTTATGTTTACTTGTTTAGAACCCTTACTTATCCTTGCATTTTACTTCCCCCTGCGTCTTTGTTTTAGGTGTCTTTCTTATGAAGTGCGTACACAGTTAGACGAGATAGTTTTTCCGTCATCTCTACGAGAAGTTAGTTGTCTTTCAACAGGAAGCCCTAACCCATGTCAAGTAGTTTCATAACTAAAATATATGGTGTTTGAGCACATCATCTATTTGAATACTGACTTTTATTATCTGGTTCCATCCACATTGGTTTTTTCTAGGTGTTGTTTCTAGGTGTTTCCATCTTCTTCTAACAAAACTCTTTTCTCTGGCAGTGTTTTCAAAATTATATTTACTAATGATTTAAAACTTTTGAAAACACTTTCAGCTGACTTGTCTGGATTTTGTGTTTCTCTTGTTTAAGAATGGTGATTGTTCACGTTCCTGTTTTCCTATGCGCCTCTCTCCCACCCCTCTGTCTTGACTCATAGAACCTAAAGTTTTAAATTCTTTTTTTTTTAATTTTTTAAATGTTTATTTATTTTTGAGAGACAGAGTACAAGTAGGGGAGGAGCAGGGAGACAGGGAAACACAGAATCCGAAGCAGGCTCCAGGCTCTGAGCTGTCAGCACAGAACCCGACGCAGGACTGGAACTCATGAACCGTGAGATCATGACCTGAGCCAAAGTTGGATGCTTAACTGACTGAACCACCCAGGTGCCTCTGAATTTTTGTATATTTGAGAATGTTTCTCAGTTTCCCTCATCCTTGCAAGATGAATATTCTGGATGTAATTCTTCCCACACGATTCGGTCATGATTACTTTATGGACATTCAGTGATCTGTCAAGAAATAAATCTATAAGAGAATATCAACCAAAAATCACACAACTTGTCTTGACAAAAAAACAAAAAACCTAACATCGTGTGGACAAACAAATGTGGAAGAAAGGTCAAGTCAGCTGTCAATAAACTTTCTGAATCAAACATATAATGAGGGGTTACTTGCCAATCCAAAATGAAAAGATGCTATAAAGTTCTAACAATTAAAAGGACGCTTAAGGCCTACTAATCTTCAACAAAACAGGAAAGAATATCCAATGGAAAAAAGACAGTCTCTTCAGCAAATGGTGCTGGGAGAACTGGACAGCAACATGCAGAAAAATGAACCTGGACCACTTTCTTACACCACACACAAAAATAATCTCAAAATGGATGAAAGACCTAAATGCGAGACAGGAATCCATCAAAATCCTAAAGGAGAAAACAGGCAACAACCTCTTTGACCTCGGCTGCAGCAACTTCTTACTTGACACATCTCTGAAGGCAAGGGAAATAAAAGCAAGAATGAACTATTGGGAACTCATCAAGATATATTCTGCACAGCAAAGGAAACAATCAACAAAACTAAAAGGCAACCAATGGAATGGGAGAAGATACTTGCAAATGACATGTCGGACAAAGAGTTAGTATCCAAAATCTATAAAGGACTTACCAAATTCAACACCCAAAAAACAAACAACCCAGTGAATAGATGGGCAGAAGACATGAATAGACACTTCTCCAAAGAAGACATCCAGATGGCCAACAGAAACATGAAAAGATGCTCAACGTCGCTCATCATCAGGGAAATGCAAATCAAGACCACAAGAGATATCACCTCATACCTGTCAGAATGACTACAATTAACAACTCAGGAAACAACAGATGTTGGCAAGGATGTGGAGAAAGGGGAACCCTCTTGCACTGTTGATGGGAATGCAGACTGGTGCAGCTGCTCTGGAAAACAGTGTGGAGGTTCCTTAAAAAATTAAAAATAGAATTACCCTATGACTCAACAATTGCACTACTAGGAATCTATCCAAAGGATATAGGAGTGCTGATTCGTAAGGGCACATGCACCCCAATGTTTATAGCAGCACTTTCAACAATAGCCAAGTATGGAAAGGGCCCAAATGTCCACCAACTGATGAATGGATAAAGAAGATGTGGTACGTATATACAATGGAATACTACTGAGCAATAAAAAAGAATGAAATCTTCCCATTTGTGATAACATGGGTGGAACTGGAGGGTATTATGCTAAGTGAAATAAGTCAGTCAGAGAAAGAGATATCATATGTTTTCACTCACATATGGAATTCGAGAAACTTAACAGAAGACCATGGGGGAGGGGAAAGAAAAACTAGTTACAAATAGAGAGGGAGGCAAACTGTAAGAGGCTCTTACATACAGAGAACAAACTGAGGGTTCATGGGGGGTGGGGGGTTGGGGAGCAGGGAAAATGGGAGATGGGCATTGAAGAGGACACTTGTTAGGATGAGCACTGGATGTCATATGTAAGCGATGAATCACGGGAATCTACTCCCAAAGCCAAGAGCACAGGGTACACACTATATGTTAGCCAACATGACAATAAATTATATATAAGAAATAATAGTTAGGGGCGCCTGGGTGGCGCAGTCGGTTAAGCGTCCGACTTCAGCCAGGTCACGATCTCGCGGTCCGTGAGTTCGAGCCCCGCGTCGGGCTCTGGGCTGATGGCTCAGAGCCTGGAGCCTGTTTCTGATTCTGTGTCTCCCTCTCTCTCTGCCCCTCCCCCGTTCATGCTCTGTCTCTCTCTGTCCCAAAAATAAATAAACGTTGAAAAAAAAATTTAAAAAAAAATAAAAAAAAAAAAGAAATAATAGTTATAAAAAAAAGAACAGTGGGTCAAGAACAAGCACACAGACCATTGAAGCAGATTTGATATAAAGATACCATTACAAATAATGGGAGAAAAGATAAAATATTTAAGTCCCGGTGTTTTGAGAACTTATTTATGGTGCAAGGAATATTCATTTGTCCTCAGACTGACACATTTTACAATGTTTGAAAAGGTAGTTTAGTGTAGAAAATGTAGAAATAAATGTAATTGTGGGATATATAAATTTTCAGTGAAGGTGCTTCATAATGGCAACCCCGTTATCAAACCTGACTGTGCCTTAAGTGATATTTCAGGAGCAAGGAGCATAATTATGAATGAGACGGTTTGTGATCTCTGCCCTGGCAGAGTTCACACTCTCTTGCGTATTATTAAAATCTAAGAATTACCCAACAGGGAAAAATCACACAATATATGAAAATGTTCAGTGGCTAAGAGAAGGGAGGTGTGGGTGGCTGGTGTGAGTAATCCTGAAAATTGTTCCTATGAAATAGAGTTACCGTAAGGATACGGAAAAAGTATATTCTAGTTTCAGTGAGACTCGAGTGGTATATCAATGAAATGATGATATCTGAAATTAACATTGTGAGACATAGGAGGGAGCAGAACAATTACATTGAGATACTTGGCCTCACTTCTCCTAGTCTTTGACAAATCAAGAAGATACAAATGTTAAAATAATACAGGGGCATCTGGGTGGCTCAGGTGGTTAAACATCTGAGTCCTGATTTCAGCCAAGGTCATGATCTCGTTGTCATGGGGTTGAGCCCCTCGCTTTTTCTCTCTAAAATAATATAAAATAAAATAAAATAAAATAAAACAAAACAAAATAAATAGATCATTTATCTGGCTATCAAAAAATTCAAACAAACTTAAATTGTAGTGCTACACACAGAAATATTTGTCATAACATGGTCAAGTATTAAGATATTTAACTACTAACACATTAGGACAAAGATACATAAAAACATTTTATAAATCAATAGAAAAAAATGTGACCCTTCAACTTAAGAGTTAAGAAGCTAAAGAGGAAATACAGATAAATAAGAAAAAGCTACAGATCATGCAGTCTGCTAATAACAGAAATTCATTCTATGAAAAAATAAAGTGAAATTTTGGCTATCAAGTTGGCAATACGTTAAAACATGATATGATTTTTTTGCTGGTAGGACTGTCATAAAAACAGAGTCCCCGTAAACTTTTGACATTGTACATTGACATATATTTTCTGGAAGCTTGTCTTCTGGGTGAGAGAGAGAGCCTGTCTTCAGGCTTCTGGAAGCCTGAGTCAAGAGACTCAGAAACGTCCATGTTTTCTGATTCAATATTTCTGAGATCCCCCCACCCCCGACCAATAAAATGTGCACACACACACACACACACACACACACGAGTGTGTGTGTAGGGGAGAAGATGTTCCGCGGTGGGAGATTATTTGTATGAAGACCATTAGAAGGACACTTCCATCCAAAGAAGTAAGTTACGCGCAACATTAAGTAATGTTTCTGAAGACTATTTAATAGCACAGAAAAGTCTCATGGGAGTTACAGAAAATAAGGCACACAGTTGTATGGGTAATACATATGTATCTCGTGAAAACCATATGGTGTATAAGATATATATGCTTTTACAAAGCACTTAATGTCGATCTTTATCATATAGAAAAAAGTACCAAATGGAAACACATCAAACTGTTTACCGAAGTCAACTATAGATGGCGGGGTTAGGGACTCGTCTTTCCTTCTAAGCGCTTTATGTTTCAAATAGTCCTCTGTGGCCATATTCCTTCGAATCGTTATTACGATGCGTTATTTTTCAAAGTGAGTCATCTGGTTAGAATCTCTGACAGATGGTAGCCAGCCTGAACACTTCCAGTGTGTAGGGGTCTCAGCGTTCCCCAGATTATCCATTCCATTGTGTGACAGCTTTAATTATTAGAAAATGTCCCTTATATTGAGCCAAAATCTGTTTGTGAATTCTAGCCATTGGCCATATGGCGAGTCCTCGGATATCTGAAGGCAAGGGTCACGTCAGCCCAGAGTTTTTCCTGGTTAAAACTCCTCAGCTTTTTTAACCATCCTGTCTCCACGCCTCCTCCTTTACCAGCCAGGTGTTGGCTTCCTCCTCACTATCAGAGTGACGTATACTGGGTGCCTTTGTCTTGTTCAAAGCCGAATTGCAAGGTGTTTGCTCTTACTTCTATGCTCGTTTTCTCTCTCAATTCCTCATCTCTTTAAGTTGTTAACCGATGCTGTCTACCTCTTCTCCCGCCAAAACCCCACCCTCACCCTGATCACTGGATGTCTCCAAGTTCCTGAAGAACAAACTCTTTCCTCCTTTTTTAATGCACCCAGTCTCAGAACAGCATTGTTTTTCATTTCTTCTTACTTTCAAACTGCAATTACATTTTAATAACTTATTATCCGAATAAGCAAAGTTGAAGGAGGATGCTCAAGGAGATAGAAAGCACTGGGTCATAACATAACGTTATGTTATCATATAAAACACCTGAATTCAGTTCTGATGGATTTTTTTTTTTCAACGTCTATTTATTTTTGGGACAGAGAGAGACAGAGCATGAACGGGGGAGGGGCAGAGAGAGAGGGAGACACAGAATCGGAAACAGGCTCCAGGCTCCGAGCCGTCAGCCCAGAGCCCGACGCGGGGCTCGAACTCCCAGACCGCGAGATCGTGACCTGGCTGAAGTCGGACGCCTAACCGACTGCGCCACCCAGGCGCCCCAAGTTCTGATGGATTTAATATAAGCCACAAAGGGACACTTCTTCATGTGCAAGAGAACAGTCACCCTACGTGTCACCCCATGGTGTCCCTGGCCGAGAAAGTTTGCAAATTCACAAGCGCAGCAAATATAATTCTATTGGCTCCCTCAAGAATCTATGTCTAGGGATCACCTGGGCATTAGTGAGAGTTTTCTGGAGAAATAGAACTAATAGAATGTGCACGTACAGATGGAGATTATTAGAAGGAACTGGCCGGAAGGTCCCTGTATCTGCAGGGTGGGCTGTGAAGCTGGAGAGGCAGGTGAGACAATGGCCGGCGGTCAGCAGGCTAGCGGTCCAGGAAGAGCCGATCTTTCTATTTGTGTCTGCGGGTAGGAGAAATGGATGTCCCAGTTCAAGTCCGAAGGCCTCGCCTGGGGAAAAAAAAATCTCTCTTGGGGAAGGGTCAGTCCTTTGTTCTGGTTACATCTTCAACTGATAAGACGAGGCTCACCCACATTGTGGAGGGCCGCCTACTTCACTCAAAGCCCACTCATTAAAACGCTAATTTCACCCAAAGATTCTCTCACCCAGAATAATGTTTCACTGAGTATCTGGGCATCCTGTGTTGATGCATAAAATTAACTATCACAGCCTGTTGATTGGAAACAACTTGAATAACCACGAACAGGCATTAGCTAGCAAACAACGGTACGTGACAGAATATTGTGGAACTACGAAAGATCACGAGTAAATGATACCAGAAACCGTCTGTAAAAAATAAGATTCCACACACAAAAAAAGCAGAATGGAAATTCATATGTCCACAGAGGTGGCCTATAACCTGCCAAAAGTAAATGTGCATTATTAACAATGATTGGAAGAAAATGTAGAAAAGCATTGAGGGCGTGGGATGAAGGTACAAAGTCTCTCAAGTCCATAATAAAATAATTTTTCCGCAAACATCCGAATTGATGTGTCAGGCACATGTTCATAATCTCCGCTCTGCCCTGTGAAATTGCCATTAAGTGGTCCCTTGAAAATTACGCAGGGGCTTTTACCGTAAGGTTTGGTCGAAATCTAATTAGCAAGGAATTGTTTTTCCTTCAAAAGTTCTTATAGCTCTTGAAAAATAAGATTAAAAACAGATTAAACAGGTTTCTTTGAATATTTTCTTTTTGATACGGGTCTTATCGGTCCCCGGGAGAAAAAGAGGTCAAGAGAAGTCATAGAGCATTCAAAACCAATCGACAGTCTCCAGAAGCTCTCGTCTCTCTCTTTCTTTCACAGAGAGTGGCAGAGGGTCCGCTCTGGGCAACAAGAAGGAACACAGGTTGGTAGCCGAGCTCACTGGCAACAATAGCCTCTCCATTGCAGGCTGCCAGGCTCTTGTGATATATTTTCTGTCACAGGGGCTGGGACGCGTTTGGGTCAAAGCTTCCACAGCGCCAGAGGGCTCTCGTGAGAACAGAGAGTGGGACAGAACCAGCAGGGAGCCATCCCCCCCACCCCTAGCCCCATCATGGCCGCCCAGTTCCAGAAGAGTATGGCACTGGGCTAGGGGTGGGGCCATGTTCTCAAAGCCCGGGAGAGCTCAACCTGAGGAGGATGGGCCCCAGAGGGGGGCCTCGGCTGCTGAGGGACAAGGCCTCCATGTCTCAGTAGGAAGCAAGTGGGGGAGAAACACGCTGGCCCCCCACCCCCACCCCTGTCTCTTGAAGTTCAACGACGAGCTGGTCATCGCCATGGCCCTCTGAGACACCTGCGGGGTCGGCTGGATGTCATGTTGGAGAGCGTGGTACCGTCCAAACGCACGGGAGCGATGCTCCCTGAGGCAATGCTTCCCCAGTCAGCGTTTGTCACGGGCCCTTTTTCCACAGAGGAAAAGCCCTCTAGGTGTTTCTTGTGCCCGAGTGCAAGTCTCACGCTTTGGCTCTTGGCCACTTCCAGGACTGAGGGAGAAACGGTCGCCCCTCGGGGCACACACACAGTGAGGGCAGGTACCCACGGTTCAGAAGCTCCGTCGGTGTTCTAGACGGCTCTCATAACTCACAGAGGTACCGGCCCCGTGTGTGATCCGTATGACCCCAAAGACCACATAAGCACTGGAATCTACGTGGGGTTTTTCGCCTGGCTGCCTTTATACATTTTACTGATAATCTTGGTGTGGCTCAGGCCATGCTCCGAGGTCTCCCACGTTGCCCCAGATGGAGACGGGTCTGCGGTGGGACAACATCTCCGTGCCTCTCTGCGTTGGGCAGGGCTCTCCCCGGAAGGGCTGTGCCTGGGGGTCATCAGGCACGAGCTACAAACACACAGATGCTGCCTCCGTGTCCTCAGCCCTCCCCCCTCCTCCACCAGAGCCCCACCACCCCGCTCCCCTTCATCACGTGTGCCTTATTGGGCATCTTGTTTCTACAGTCCTTTTCGCTTGCCTTTGATTAAAATTATTGTGGTTAATAATTCTCTTTGGAATCTCTGTCATCATTCAAGTCTGTGCAGACTGGACTCTCGTGTGTTCACCAACCTCGCGCTCCGCTTTCTGTGCAAGTCCCTTCTAATTGTAGCCAACTGTCTTTCTCCTGTCGCTTTGAGCCCCGTCCCTGATATCCACCCAGACATCCCCCTTCATCCCTCCCTTCCCTTACCTGATCTCCTTTCGCCAAGCGGTAACGGACTCACCGCTGGTCCTGACACAGCCCTGCATCACTACCACACCTTGCACCCCTGCTCGTTCTTTTTTTTTTTAAGTTAAAACATTTTTAAGAGTTTTTTTTTTTAATTAAAAAAAAATTTTTTTTAACGTTTATTTATTTTTGAGACAGAGAGAGAGACAGAGCATGACCAGGGGAAGGGCAGAGAGAGAGAGGGAGACACAGAATCTGAAACAGGCTCCAGGCTCTGAGCTGTCAGCACAGAGCCCGACTCGGGGCTCGAACTCACGGACCGGGAGATCATGACCTGAGCCGAAGCCACCCAGGCGCCCAACATTTTTAAGAGTTTTTAAGTAGGCTCCATGCCAATGCACGGCTCAAACATACGACCCCGAGATCATGACCTGAGCTGAGGTCAAGAGTCAGACGCTCAACTCATGGAGTCACCCAGATGCCCACCCGGTTCGTGCTTATCTGATGTTTATTTTTAGGGAAAATTTCGCGAGAACCTTTGATCTGATGAGCTGCATGGGATCCGAGTCTCCATGGCATCTCTCTCTTTTTAAATCTCTCTTAAATTGTACTCAGCCGTCTACTATAGGTTTGTAGCTTTCCTCACTACTAACATTTGCCTAACCTTCCATGTTATTATACCCCTTTGGTACATCACCCCCATTTGAAGATCAGCTTGCCAAGTCCAATTCCAGCCACCCCACGGGTTGTGCCTTAGCACGAGATTTTTTTGTGTTAAGTTTATTTATTTCTTTTGAGAGAGAGAAAGAGAGAGGGAGGGAGAGAGGGAGGGGCAGAGAGACAGGAAGAGAGAGAATCCCAAGCAGGCCCCACACTCTGCACAGGTCCCGAGGCGAGGCTCGAGCCTACAAACCTTGAGATCATGACCTGAGCTGAAATCAAGAGTCAGACTCCTTCTGAACCGACTGAGCCACCCAGGTGCCCCAGTGAGATTCTTTTGTCCACTGCTAACCTTTCCTGCACTAAGAGGGCATGTACCCTACAGTAAGATTCTAGAAAAAGGAGTTTCTTTAGCCAGGAGTGAAACCTAGTCTTGCATTCAACGCGACCTCACCTCTTGTAGCTCCATGACGCTGGCCCAGCACGTAGCTAGTTTGGATGGGTTGTTGTTTGACAGGGAAAATTCAGGGAGGGTGAATGCCGGCCCCCCCCCCCCATGAGTTCTTTCCTGGGTCTTTCTTTTTTTGCCAACCTGCGTGAGTTTTCCCAATTCCTCCTTCCTTCTTCCAGTCTGCAAATATTGAAGTGAGTTTCTTTATGTATTTATATTTTCAGTTAGAAACAACAATTCAGGCTCCTGCTTTTAAAAAAAAATTTTTTTTAATGTCTATTTATTTTTGAGAGAGAGAGAGAGTGTGTGTGTGCTTGAGCAGGGGAGGGGCAGAGAGAGAGGGAGACACAGAATCCGAAGCAGGCTCCAGGCTCTGAGCCATCAGCACAGAGCCCGACGTGGGGCTCGAACCCACGAACCGTGAGATCATGACCTGAGCTGAAGTGAGACGCTTAACTGACTGAGCCACCCAGATGCCCCTGGGTTCCTGCTTTTTAAAGACTTAAGCCCACCTTCCTGCCCTGGTTCAGACAGATCTAATCCAAAGATCTTTTTATTGTCCAAACACCTGAAGCGCAAGCATCTGGGTTGAGCACAAACAGGAAGGGAGGAAGACTGTGGCCCTGGTTTATCACCATCCTGTCTCCGGGCAAAGGCAGAAAGAAACCGGCTTCGGTTCACTGCTCTCCCACCGGCCATGCGCAGCCTGCCTCTGGTCTCTCTGAGCAGTGAGTCTGACAGTCTCCAGCTCCTGCCTGAGTTTTTCCACCTCTGGCCTGGCTGGCCGCAAGGTGCCTGGCCGTGTTGGGTGTCTGACTCTAGGAAGCCTCCCTGGGGAGGTCTGTGTCCCCTGTGTGCACTAGAATGGCAGGTTCAATGGGTAAGGGGTGAATTCACCCCGGGGCGTGGGGAAGATGCCAGCCCTGAGGAATGCTGTGTCTCACCCATCAGATGCCCCTTGGCTGGTGCTGTCTGTAAGCCGAGTGCGTTTTGCTCAGGAATTCTCTTTTAAGCTCAGACTTGCACGTCTAACTTCGTAAGGTACGTGGAGCGGATTTGAATGCGCCGAGTGCCAAAACCCGGGTGTGTGATGTTCTTTGTCTCTCTCTATAATCGAACTCTATCCAGTTATTTTGGTCCTCAAGTTGTTCAATGTTGCTGACGTCGCAGAAGTTGATTTTTCCAACTCAGGGTAAAACTCAGGCACCTTCAGCTTGAGAATCTGTCCGCTGGGCAACCATCCACTCGTTTGGGAGATCGCAGAATTCAGCTCCTGTCTCTTCTTCCTTTCTCCGTGGAGATGATCTAAGTTTCTGGGGTTGAGGGTGAGGAAAGAGAAAGGATTTTGACATCAGAGTAAAGGGGGCCTTTGGATCCACAGTCTTCCCTTCAGGTTGTCCTCAAATGAAGTGTTTCTCATCTTAGATAGTCTCTGGTGACCCATAACCATCCACTATTTTTTTTTTAATGGGATTTGGGTTTTTTAGGAGCGCTTTTAGGTTCACGGCAAAGTTGAGTGGAAAGCCAATAGAGCTCCCCCTCCTGTCCCCCCTCCCACACACTGCCTTGCCTGCTTTGAACACGCCCCATCAGAGTGGGACATCTGTTAGAACGGAAGGACTGACACATCATTATCACCCCAAGTCAGTATTTACGTGAGGGGTCGCTCTTGGTATTGTACCTTTTATGTGTTCGGGCAAATGTGTGACGACACGGATCCATCATTATTGTATCACGGAATGGTTTCACTGCGAAAAAACCCTCTCTGCCCCACCTACCCACCCCTCCTCTCCACCCAGCCGGTGGCGACCACCGATCTCTTTACCGTCTCCAAAATTTTGCCGTTTCAGATTGCTATGTATTCGGAATCGTACAGCATGTTGCCTTTTCAGATGGACTTCTTTCTTTCACTTTGTACCACGTATTTAAGCTTCCTCCACGTCTTTTCACGGCGAGATGGCCCACGTGTCTTCAGCGCTGAATACTATTCCACCGTCCGGATGCGGCACGGCTGGTTAACCCGTTCCCCTACGGAGGACCACCTTGGTTGCCTCCACTTTTGGGTAATGATGAGGAAAGCTGCTAAAAGCATCCTCATGCAGGTTTCTGCCCGGACCTAAGTTTTCAACTCATTTGGGCAAACACCAAGGCAAGCGATTGCTGGATCTTATGGTAGGAGGATGCTCAGTTTTGTAAGAAGCTGCCAAGCTTACCGCTAAGGCGGCCACACCGTGAGGCATTCCCACCAGCGAAGGAGAGCTTCTGCTTCTCCACACCCCCAGCTGTGTGTGGCGTCGTCGGGTTTCTAGAGTTTGGGGACTCTAATAGGTTCGTATCTCATTCTTGTTTTCATTTGCGTTTCCCTGATGACATGTGATGTGGACTCCTTTTTTTTTTTTTTCAACATACCGATTTGTCATCTGCATGCCTTCTCTGGTGAGACATCTGTTCGAGCCTTTCATCCATTTTTTAATGGGGTTGTTTGTTCTGTTCTGTTGGGTTTTAAGGGTTCGTTGCCTAGCGTGGGTAACGGTCCTTTATCAGACGCGTCCTTTGCAAATACTCTCTCCTAGCCTGTGGCTTGTCTTCTCCTTCTCTTGACGGCGTCTTTCGCAGAGCTGAAATTTCTAATTCTAATGAAGTCTGGCTGATCAATTCTTTCCTTCACGGATCATGCCTTTGGTGTTGTATCTAAGAAGTCATAGCTAACCCGCGATCATTTGGATTTCCTCCCATGTTACCTTCTAGAACTTCCCTCGTTCTGCATTTTACATTCTGTCTCCAGGGTCCATTTTTGCATCGGTTTTTGGAAAGGATGTAAGGTCTGCGTTTGGATTCATTTTTTGCACGTGGCGGTCCAGTTGTGCCAGCAGCCTGTGTTGAATAGACTAGCTTTTCTCCATTGTACTGCCTTTGTTTCTTTGTCAAAGATCCGTTCACTGTATTTATGCGGGTCTATTTCTGGGGTCCCTGTCCTGTTCCATTCATCTTTTTATCTATAGCATTCCCTTTTGATGTGCACCGTTCTGCCATGGCTTTTAACAGCCAATGCCACCCACAGTGCCCCTCACCTTGAGCCCCACCTCAGTGGGTGCTATGATTCAGTCCTGTGTGTGTAGGACCCTGGAGGTGCCTCTGCCCCACCGTCCTGACCACCTTTCCCAGTCATTTCTACTCCACACCCCTGTTTTTAGGAGGAATTCAGGGCCTCTGTGAGAAGTTCACAGATGTCACCCGCAAAGAAAGACACAAATGCCACTGTTCTTAGGTGCTTCCTACAACCCTCTGGAGCTCCTTGCCAGACCCATCTGGGCAGAAGCTTTTCCCCTCCTGCCACAGGGTTGAATTTTTATTTCCTTTTGGACAAGAACTAGATCTTATAACAGCATGCATTCTTTTTCCAAACGACTGTGTTTTTTTATAGACACTTTATACCTTCCTCCTTCAGAGCTCTTAGTCTATTTAGTCTCAAAAGACCTCCTTTCTCTCTCAAAACCAAATAGTCAAACAAAAGACTTGTATTCTGCAATTGAAAACCTTGGCTTGAGTTTGACAAATCCACTCGGTGACCTCACTGATGTCTGTTGTCCTGGGGCCTCCGCTCTATCTTTCCAGCCCGCTTACTTCACACAGTAAGTTTATCACAGCCCCCCTGACTAGTGAGCAAAAGGAAATAGTATTAAAAAGCATACGGGGAAGAAAAGAAAGTCTAGATAATGTCTCAAAATAACCTGGGTGTGCACAGACACGGGTTCCAGACAGGAAGATAGAGAACTTTGTAGATCAAAAGAAACCCAACGCTATATACACATTGGTACATTTCTCACCCATCTTTAGATCAGAGGTAGTTTTGCATCATGAGGACAATAATAATGCACGAGGGACAGATCCAGGTGCCTCATATGCTTATACACCTGTCTAGTGGTATAAGTGTAAGCCAACTCTTAATTCCCTTTGTTATCAGTTAAATACAACATTTAATAAGATATCTACTTCAATATTTAATGGCTGTTATTCATAACAGAACTGTGAGTGTTTGAACTTTTCCTTGATCTGCATTTTCTAAGAAATTTAATGGAGATAAATATTTAGCCAGTGTTTTTCCTGATTAAAAAAAATGTCAAATGTAGGGATAGCTATGGGATCTTACTGTTTTCACCTAACATTATGGCAAATTTCCCACGCTTTGAGTGCCCTGCAAACACCTGGTAAAGCCAACGGAATCCTCTCCAGGTGAAGATCACCTCACTCTAGGCCGCGGAAAACTACTTTCTAATGTAGTTTTACACTTGCAATACCCAGCATAGAATCAAAGGCGACCAGGAACACAGGAAGATCATATAACATGAATGACACCTACAGAGTAAAACAAAGGTAGGATAGACCTATGTGGACTCCAGATACCAGACCAATCAGGTATGTCTTACAATGTAACTGAGAAAAGTCATATCTGCAGATTTCTGTAAAGAATAGGAAACTGGCCATTGACATAGCAGATTTTGAAAACAACAAAGAGCAAATTCTAGAACTGAAAAGTACAATAACTAAAATTTCTCACGTGGGTTTAAGGGCAGATTAGACACTGCTGACAAGAGAATTAGAACTGGAAGAGAGGTCAAAGAAACTACCCAGAAGAAAGCACAGAAAGTCCCATAATGAAAAAGACCATAGAGGAAGTTGCGTAAGACAGTGGGAACTCTCCCAATGTGTTGAACTGGACTCCCAGAAGGAAGAGAGAGAATGGGTAAGAAGCATTATTTAAGGAATAACGGTTTTCAGAAGTACTGAAACACGGAAGTTCATAGATTCAAGAAACCCAACAAATCTGCAGTAGGAGAAACAAAAATAAATCGAAACCCAGGCACCAAAAATGAGACAGCTCACTTCTCAATGACAGTAATGGAAGCCAGAAATGATGGAAAGAGAAGTTTAATCGGCAGAAGAAAAGTAACGGTAGTCCTACAGATACCCAGTGAATACTTCCCTCAAGAATGAGAGCAAAATAGGGGCGCCCAGGTGGCTCAGTCGGGTAAGCGTCCAACTTCAGCTCAGGGCATGATCTCACGGTTAGTGGGTTCGAGCCCCGCGTCGGGTTCCGTGCTGACAGCTCAGAGCCTGGAGCCCACTTTGGATTCTGTGTCTCCCTCTCTCCCTCTGCCCCACCCCCCTGCTCACGCTCTGTTTCTCTATGTCTCTCTCTCAAAAATAAATAAACGTTAAAAAATTTTAAAGAAAAGAACGAGAGCAAAATAAATCAATCTTGAAAAAAGAGAAAAGAGAAACAACTTTCCACCAACATACCAACATTGTGAGAAAGTCTAAGGGCTATAATTAGGATACAAGGAACATGCTCCCAGTTGGCGGAAATGTTGGAGACACAAAAAAGAACGAAGATCAACGAAAATAACAACTAAAATGAAATCCAAATAATCTTTTACTACACAGAGCAAGAATAATGGTGTCTTTCAAGGGTTAAACTGTGTAAAATAATGGGAAAACATACCAGTGTGTAGGTGGGACTACGAAAAATGGAGCTAAAATATTTTAAGGTTCTCGGGTGCTTATATTATTAGGGAGGAAAATACAAAAATTACAGTTTATGTTAAGTTGGAAAAAGTCAAAACATATTATAATTTCTAGAGTAACCACAAAGTGCATTACTGACAGTCAAAGAGATCATGGTGTCTACACCACTAGAGAAAAAATATTTAAAAAACAAAAACAATTCCACTGAAGAGAGGGCAATGAAACAGCATAAACGGAGTATAAATAGGAGGGACAAATAGTGTGCATTTAGTAAGGTGATAGCTTTAGTCTAGATGTATCACATAAAAAGAGACAAAAAACACCCTACCATTTTTATGAGTTATCTAAAACCTAGGTATACAGAAGGCTGAAACTCAATGGAAAATAGTGGGAAAATATTTAGCCATTGCTGGTGTAGAAGGGCTTCCAGGAGTATTCTTTCTACTACTGTGCTCATTCACTCAGCATCCTAACACAAAGGGGTGGGGCCAACGGACGTATTGTGCTGTGAAAGCGTCTTTTGGTGTCCAGAGCTAAAAGTATGCGGGCTCTGCGAGCAATAAGATGTCAAATGTACAGAACCAAAGTTACCCTTAGAAAAAGGTTCCAATCATTAACTCTCTAAGTAGCCGATTCCATTCTCATGATAGAATTTTGCCCTGATGATTTCAACAATGTTAACATCCCACATATATTATTTTCTTTTTGGATGGATACCACTTGAAGCAAAATTTACCAGCGTTTCCATTTGTAGGGCATAAACATGGAACATACTACAAACAGTGAAGAATCTTGGTGGGAAGTCACATTTTATACCTCCCGTCTTAAGAGAACTCCTTTTAAGGTATCTGACATTTCCTACCCAGACAAAGTCCAGTGATTCCATGGAGCTGCACTCCAAATGACCCCCCCGTTCAGCGAGGAACATATATGCCCCTGGGACAAAATGCCTACACATATTCATCCAGAGTCGGTGCATGTGGTATTAATTTGATCACACATTTGTGCATCTCAATACAGCATAGCAGCGATTTTAAAGCGCACGGGGATCATTCTTGTGTATCTTTAATCTTAGATTAATTTTGGTGCATTTAGTGATTGATTATACCAAAATTCAAATATAATGAGAGAAAGTACCTTACTGGAAGTCAATAATGTAAAAATATGAAAAACTCGAAGAAGCTTCAAAATGTCCGAAAACAATTACCTCTTATTATCTCTCAATAAAAAGCAAAATTCTAAAACTGATGGTCAAAGTTAACAATGGTAAGGAAAAGAATTACGATAGCCAAGAAAATGTGGATAATGAGAACAGCCAACGGACGAGATCAGGAAGATTAGGAGAATAGTCTCAAACAAAATGAAAAAGCGGAAGGAAGATAAAAGTAATAGGAAATAAAAGCATAGTCCGTGGGGTCAACAGAGCATACGCAAAGGTCAATAGCAACTTCATTTTGATGAATTACTTGACTCGATATGATTCAGTAATGATTCTTTCATTATGATCGGATATGATAAGCCGTATCTCATTCCATTCTGTTTGATGAAACGTGCTTTCATTTTGTTTTCAAAACTACAATGCAATAATAGCAATAGAGAATCAAACAAAATATGCATTGAACAAAATAAACCTTTCTAACATGTTTTGAAGGAGAAAATTTAATATTCATCGTCATCCAACCTGATCAAAGTTTGCGAGCTTTGAGTTATTTCAGATCAGTTTTTGACATGACAGACATTGCTAATCTCAGGCTTTCAGATTGCTGAAATGTATTGAAACCCTCAAGAGTCATGATGACCTCAGAGAGTGTAAGAAGGCGATGTTTTTTGCGTTACACGTAGATCACGTAAAAATGGAACCGATCAATCTCCTTAAGAATATATAAATGTTATTTTGAAGCGCTGAAAATAGGGCAATTGCCATTACATTTTTGCATGAAGGAGACTTACCTTTCAAAAACCAAGAAATGAAGTGGTCTTCTTGGAATAATGACAATTTAACGAGCATCTCCAACTGGTTTCTGTGTTGGCACTCAGATACGGAAAGATGAAAAACAATTGACTTACGCATTCAGAACAACTTACGAGGAACTAATTGAAGCATTTGTTAATTAAAATTAATTGAATGAATTGAAAACATGGTCATGAAATTGTAAATCAAAGAAAGAAACCATTCCTGTAGAGTTTATTCCTCGTGTAGGATTTAAAGAACGATCAGAGTGCCATTATCTTGCAATACCGTCATAGTGGAAAACTCTTGTGAGTGATTTTTAAATTTTTCACCAGCGGCAAACATCTACTGGAGAATTGATTGAGCAAAAGAGAAGTTCTAATCTGCTATTAAGCAAAACTCCCAGTGGGCCATAGGACAATGCTGCAGTTACCAAAAGGTGAGCGGAAAAGTTGTAAGCGTGCCCTTAAAACTTTGGTAAGTGCGGAGAAGGCACATGGGGGGCTTTGCTGCAAAGGCGCCTCGATGGCTTTCTGCCTCACTTTTTCATCGGTTCTGCATTTCCCTTTCACGTGCTCCTTATGGCGAGAACACTTTCCTTCTAGAGAAGACCAAGGGTGATGAGACAATCGACCCATTTAAAAAGCCATTCAGCTTTGAAAGCAGAGAATAATGACATTTTTTAGGAGTCCAGAACACAATGTTGAAGACTCATAAGAGAAACCAATGGCAATGCCAAACATTTATTTTAAAAGTTGATAAACTGATAAATCTCAAGTTTTTTCTTTTTATTTGAGAGAGAGCGAGAGAGCGAGAGAGCGTGTGCGCACCAAGGGCTGAGGGACAGAAAGAATCGCAAGCAGGCTCCGTGCTGTCGTTGCAGAGCCCGAGGCGGGTCTCAGTCCCACGACGCCGGGGTCATGACCTGAGCTGAAATCAAGAATTGGAGCTGCCCCGGTGCCCCAGAAAAGTTGCTAATCACCCCTCGCCGGGGGTACACCCCCCCCCCGCCGCGCTCTCCTTCAAGCAACGAGAGGCACCTGCTCCTGATTTTCTTTCCACTTAGTTGCACGCTTGCTCTGTTTTTCCTCCCCGTGCATCCGTTTTACCTCTTTCATGACGCAGGTTATAGCCTTCACTCCCTTGTCTCCCCACATGGTGTGTCTTCTCAGGAAATCTGCGTACAGGAAATCAAGTCCAGATATAATGTCTATTTTACGCGCACGCTGATCTCTCCGCTGATGATTGCCGAGTCCCCGCCTGCCTGCCGGACCCCTCCCTGTGGAGACACGCTGACTCCATTTCAAATACAATATGGAGACCTGAGCTCTTCATGCCTCATCCGTCTGACACTTTCTTGTTCGAACACTGACTACGTGGCACTTTGGTTTGGGTGAGACAAAAACAAGATGGCTCCGTGCCTACCTCCAAAAGCTCATAGTCTGGGGGCACCTGGGTGGCTCAGTTGTGAAGCCTGGACTCGTGATTTCAGCTCAGGTCACAATCCCAGGGTCTTGGGCTTAAACCCGTGATGGGCTCCATGCTCAGCGTGCAGCCTGCTTGGGATTCTCTCTGCCCGTCTCTAGGTCCTTCTCCCCGTCTCCCCTGCTCGCTTGCTCTCTTTCCATCTCTCTCTCTCTAAAATAGAAGAAAAAAGTCATAGTCTGGAGGGAAAGGAAGATGCGGATGAATCCGGGAATGCACCCATCGAGCTCCGAAGGGACGCTCTGGGGCTCCCTGGTCCCCAGCTTCAGGTGCGTCCCGCCTCCCGGGACCCCAGCACCAGCGCGATCGCTGGCCCTCTCCTCTCCCCTCGTCCGCAGGCAGACTGCTCCTTAGCTGCAGTCTCCTGGTCTCTCTTCAGGGTCTGGACACCACTGTCCTCGCTCAAACCTTTACGGCGGCCCCACACCAACCTTCGAAACACCTTTTCCTGACGCCCGTCTTTGGTCTCATCCATTTGACACAGATCATTCCTGAAGGGCTGCCGCCCAGTTCGAAATGCCGGTTTCCAGTGCCCGCAGAAGCGAAAGAATCGAATCCCAGCTCTCAGCTTGCTATGGAAAGATGGCACCCGCCACGGGATTCCCAGGGACCCCCGACACACACACACACATGCACACGCACGCACACGCCTGCACACGCTTTCCCACGTTCCCTTGGGCTCAGGCACACCGGGTCACGCACGGACCACGCCTGAGCGACAGGTGTGGCTGGACAGGAGAAGGGTAGGAACTGGCCGGAGTCTACGCAGGCCCGGCCAGGAGCTCAGGTTTCCGGGGGCCCAGCCTCGCTGCCTTTGGCACAACCGGCTGCCCCAAAGTTTTATGGTTCGGTGACAGGCGTTTCATGGTTCTGTCATTTTGATTCTGTTTTTCTGAGGCTTCTGTTTCCAGGAAGCAGACAAACAAACGCAGGCCCCCTTTGCAACATTTCCGTGCAATCCCCAAACTAGCATCTCAAGGACTGGAAGAAGAAGTTAGGTGTTCGGACGTGCGATGCTGGGGGAACCCTCCGTGGGGTCGGCCCCCTCCGTGGGAAGTGAGTCCTGATGGGCATTCTTCCCTCTGCTGGAAGGACACTGGGTGGGTTTGGAGAGTGGGGTCTCGGGGTCGGCACTGCAGACGGCTGCTGTATCGCCAAGGGCATGGGACTGAGCAGCACAGAGCCTGTTTCCCCCACTGTGAGATGGGGAGGGGGAGGGGGAGGGGGGGACTCAACGTTCGCTCAGTTTCTGTTCCTTCCTACTCTTAGCTTTGATTCTGGTGTTTTCTGTGATGAGACACGAGTGGGGGCCACGTGGCTCTATTAGGTCAGATGTCTGACTTCCTCTTACGACGAGCCAGGCATCGGGGCCCCGGGGGGACAGTCCTCTCTCTCCAGTGACCTGCCGGTTCCAGGGCCCCGGGCATGACGCACCGTGTGTCTGCCCCCGGCTGCCCTCGGAGAGGTGAGTGTCTCCTCCCCTCGAATCTCTGGAGCTCCCTTCGGAGGCTGGCAGGCCCAGTCATTACTGGCTGTCACAGACACCGACTCAGGCCGAGAGCATCAGGCCATCGACTCGGACAGGGTCGCCCTGCAGACTCGATGCCTGCTGGGGGTGGGGGGGGGCCTCCCCTCAGCACCAAGTCTGGCGAGTCCCTGGGTCTGTGCTCAGGACGCCACCGGCCGGGGACCCTGCGGGCTGCCCTGGGGACGAAGGACAGGGCAGAGGCGGCCAGGCCTCCGAGCTTGGATGTGTGTCCAGGGAGCTCGAGAGCCCTCCTGCCTGATGGAGGGTGTTGGTCCCCTTGACAAGAGCGCCCCAAAACAGGCTGTGACCCCTGCTCGGCACCGCGAGCCGCGGGTGAGCGGCTCTGCAGGGTTCCGGAGCATCAAACCCTGAAATGAGAAACAGAATGGAAGCCGTGCCCTAAATTTAATTGCAGAAGAAATGCTGCTTTCAGGCTGGACGAACCATAGACCTGGAGGACTGCCGTTCCGGAAGGATCTTTCCCTGGGGACACTGTTCTGTCTTAGCCACGACAGGGCACCCGGAGGGCACCCAGGGCAAACGCCACTGTTCCTGCTGCTGTGTACCCCCGCCCCTCGCGACAGCCGGGGTTTACTGGGAACTGCTTACTGAGCCCTCTGTCGCGTGCTCACAGCAATCTTAACAGCCTGGGACCTTCAGTTGTTCCCGTTTCATGCTCAGCAAACTGAGGCTCAGACAATTCGCCTCCGGCCTCCCAGCTGGGAATGCGTGGAGCTAGGAAGTGACAAACCCCAGATTTGACATTAGACCCCAAGGAGAAGAAATGACTTGCAGGGGGTAAGACAAAAGTGCCCCGTAACCAAGGTCTCCTGGGCCCCACGGCTCCCCTCCGAGAGGCCAGGAACCCGAGCTTTGGAAGGATGCAGGGTGTAAGCTTTGGGGCCAGACAAGATCAGGGCATTCGTCCCACTAACTCGGGGACCGTGAACACGTTAGGTCGCAGCTCGGAGCCCCGGTTTTCTCTTCCATATCCTGGAGGTGGTGACATCCCCCACCAGGTACTTTTGTGTGGTTATTTCAAGGCTCTTTGGCAGTGGAGGGACAGCCAGGACTGGGTGACATCAGGGCTGGGTGCTGGTTCCTGCATTTGCCGGGTGATGGAGACTGAGGACACCCCCCCACAGCTCCTGGCTTCCTGCCTCCTGGCCACCGCTGCCGGGTCAGTGACCGTCATGGGAATGGCAGTGTCCTGCAGACAGGCTGAGATAGGAAAGAGGCCTGAAGAACCGTCACACCGCACACACACACACACACACACACACACACACACACACTTTCTGCTGTCACCACTGGAAGGGCACGAACTTGGTAAAAAGAAAATGGTAGATGTTATCTTAAAGCTCTCCATTCTGGGAGGCCACGTTCCCTCCTGCAAACACGAAGGTAGGAGGGAAAAGCTCCCCCTTCCACCCCTCCAGGGCACAGCGCGGAACGGGGCGCCTTGTAAGTGGTGTGGTCTGGGGGGGCGAATGAGTCTGGAAAGTCAGTGACATGGTGCCGAGCGGCCCGACTCAGGAACCGACGCGCTCTGTGGCTATTGGCACCGAGACGTCCCCACGCAGTTGCCCCGGCGGGGTCGATACTTCACTACAAAGCACTTCGGTGCTCTTGTCGTTTTCCAGCCGTTCATCGAGGCCGCCACCCACCTTGGTGGTTTACTTGGCAATCGCAGAAATCCAAGGAAGTCCGGAGAGATGAAGAGTGGGGACCGGGGTCTGGGTCTCGTACTGCCCAGACCGGAGTCTCCAGAAAGGAAAGGAGCTTGTGCGAGCAGCGCCGACGTCGGGGAGAGCCGGCCCGGCTCGCCCCACATCAGGTGGGTGCCGAGGCCACACCCCAGGGAGCCCGAACCCTCGAGCCCAGAGGGGCAGGTGCAGCTGTCGGTCAAAAGCAAGGAACTGTTTGAAGACCAGCTCCCTGGAGGGAGGACAGCCTATTAATGGGATGATTTGCATATTCTTAACAAGGCAGCCTTGGAGAAATTAAGCATAAAGGAGTATTTTGTGGCTCAGAGCTAATTTACAAACTATTCAAGGCAAGGCTCCCAGAGATCACGAAGATACAAGTCCATGTTTATTAGAAAACGTTTACGTGCCAGGCCCTGGGCCATTGGCTTTGCATGGATCACGCCTTTTAATTTTTAATCCTCAGGAAGCCTTAAGAGTTAGGTGCCCGTATCATCCACATCTTTACAGATGAAGAAACTGAGGCCGGGAGCCCCTAACCGTTCCTCAGACACGTGAAGGGGGCTCTCACCCCATCGCCACGCGGCATTACTGTCCTTTTTTGCTCCAACAACCCCCCCTCCCCAGACCTTTACCGGCACAACCGTTCACATGCCTCAGGCCTGTGGTCAAGTTTGTCCTGGGGAGGTTTTCCGGACGCCGAGACTCACAGAGCCTCCCAGTTCGCGCCCCCAGCCCCTGACTCCTCTTGGTTTCTCCGCAAGGCGGGCTTCACTGCTTGAAATGACATCACATCCCTTTGTTCACTGCCGGTCTGTCCTGCTAGAAAGTGAACCCCGCGAGAGCAAAGAATTGACCCAACTTCCCACTGTTTGCCCGGCCAAACGCAGAGCCTGGCGCACCGTGGGTACTAAAGAAGCATTTGCGTGGTGAATAGATGCCCGAGCAGATGGCGATTTAGCATTCTGCCCGCGGCCTCTGCCCTCCTTCCCCTGCTCCGTGCCGGCCCCGCAGGTGAGCAGGTGCTTCCCGGAAGATCCTTCTGCTGCCGAGCGTCGGCGCCCACAGGTCGGTAACCCGAGACGGGGAAGCTTTGGGCTCCTTGCAAATCAGTTTTCCGCTTTGGGTCCTCGGGCTGATTAATCGAAAGGCAGAGGACTGAGAATCATCAGAAGCTTTCCTGGAGGTTAAATTCTGTCTGTCGTTATCTCTTTGAATATTTTTTCCCCCCGCAGGCCTCCCGGGTTTCTTTCAGGAAATCGTATCAGGTGGATCTTGAGACTTCTGAATGTGCCCTCTACAGGACTTCTCCTATGCCCCTGTCCCTTTCCCTTGCATTCCGGGGACTATATTCGGCTTAAACACGCACTTTGTTAGCTTGGTCTCTGACTCTGTCCCTTCTGTCCTTTATCTCAACCACTGCGTCTTCTAAGCGATCTTTTTCAGCTTAGAAAACAGCTGCTGTTTTCTCTCAAGAGAACATTAACGCATCTGTTGGGGGCTCGGGACTATTTCTCTGGACGGCGACCGCTCTCTTCGTCTGGTCGGTTCAAGCTCCTGCGTGGTGTCCATGCATCTAGTCCCCCTCCTGGGGGTCACCGTGCACGGGGACATCGCCTGTTTCTCTGGCCTCGGTCCCCCGACTCAGCGCTCCTGACTCAAAGCAGCCCCCGCTGAGCTCTCCGATTTGGCACACGGGGGTCTCTCCTGTGTCTGCCACGGGCTCCTCAACATCTAGACCACGGATGGTGGCTTTCTGCTCCCTCCCGCTGGCAAGCTCGGCCCCAGGGCAGGCCCCTCCGAGAGCCAGCACCGCCAGCGAGAGCGGCCCTCTGCTCTGCGCTTGTCCTGTGTCCTGTGAGGTGCCCCCACTCTGACCCCCGGCTTGGCTCTCAGGGACCCTTCTAACCACCAGCCCGCTGGGAGGACGACCTTTTGTTCCAGGCTAGGTGTGGCCCAAGTTCTACTCTCTCTGGCTGTTTCGTGGGCGTAAAAAGAAGTCTCCAGTGCTGAGTCTGGGGGGAGAAAATACAACAGAAACAAACACTCACTCACACACACAAAACCCTCTAACGAATTTGAAGAATAAATAATATTGATTCAAGTGTCTATCACACAGCCCCCTGGACTTTGCTGGTGGGTCCTTTGATAAAGGGTTGTCTCTGAGCTATCTGGGGTCCAGATGCCGGACCCTGGGCTCCACTATCCCTGAGGTAGGGGGGCACTTACTGAGTGAGACACTTGTTGAAAATCCTGACTCCCGGCTGGCGGACCCTGTCACTCAGTCAGAGACGTGAAGCCACATGCTGCCTGCGTAGCCCTCTTAGATATAAACAACCCTCAACAGTCTGAGGATAGAGGGTCTGTGGGCAGCCCGGGGTCTACGTGGTGGTTCTATGTGATGGATTGCTCAGCAATCCCGTGGGATCCGCTGCCACGGGACTTGCCCGACAGTCCACAGTGTACTTACTCCCTGATGAAGTCTTTCTTATTTTCCTACTATAAGAATTGTTGTCTGGAAAACAGTATGGAGGTTCCTCAAAAAACTAAAAATGGAACCACCCTACGACCCAGCAATCGCACTACTCGGCATTTGTCCAAGGGATACAGGTGTGCTCTTTCGAAGGGACACATGCCCCCCGGTGTTTACAAGAGCGCTATCCACAATAGCCAAAGGATGGAAAGAGCCCAAATGTCCATCGAGAGATGAACGGATAAAGAAGATGTGGTATATATATATACCATGGAGTATTACTCGGCAATCAAAAAGAATGAAATCTTGCTATTGGCAACCACGTGGATGGAACTGGAGGGTATTGTGCTAAGCGAAATTAGTCAGAGAAAAACAAATATCGTATGACTTCACTCATATGAGGACTTTAAGACAGAACAGATGAACATAAGGGAAGGGAAACAAAAATAATATAAAAACAGGGAGGGGGACAAAACAGAAGAGACTCATAAATATGGAGAATAAACAGAGGGTTACGGGAGGGGTTGCAGGCGGGGGGATGGGCTAAATGGGGAAGGGGCACTAAGGAATCTACTCCTGAAATCATTGTTGTACTATATGCTAACTAATTTGGATATAAATTTTAAAAAATAAAAAATAAAATTAAAAAAAAAGAATTGTTGCTACTCCTTGAAATTACGATTCGTGAGTTATTTTTTCAAAGTCAGATAAAGAGAAGAGTCAAATGTTATTTACCAGACCTTGTTTGAGTCAATAAACTATCTACACTCAGTAGGTTGATCGTAAGCCAAGAGGAATATTTCTGCGAATTTTTTGTCGTCGGAGTCTTCAACTATGTGAGGCTTTCCTTTTCTCTCTAGAAAAATGAGAGGCTCTCCGAAAACGTTAAAAAGGTCAGTTAAGAAATGTATAGCAGAGCAAGTGACCGCCCCTGGGAGCCTATCAGTCACTGAAAAGCTATGTTAACAATTTCCAACTACACAGGAAACGAGAGGAGTGCCGTGCTTGGCCCAAAAATTGTAGTCTCGGAAAGTAAAACGAAAAGGAGATGAAATCAAATTAACAGAGGAAACAGAGGATCCGTATTTAAACAACAAAAATAGAGGGTCAGTATTTAAAGCTATAATACTGGATAATAAAAAATATTTCTCGAGGGGCACCGGGGTGGCTCCGTCGGTTAACTGTCCGACTTCGGCTCAGGTCATGATCTGTTGGTTCGTGAGTTCGAGCCCCGCATTGGACTGTGTGCTGACAGCAGAGAACCCGCTTTGGATCCTCTGTCTCCCTCTCTCTGCCCCTCCCCTGCTGGCATGTTCTCTCTCTCTCTGTCTGAAAAATAAATTTATAAAAGTAAACATTAAAAAACCCAAGACATTTATCACAAACTTAGACCATGCTTTACATGTATGACCTTCTGGAATCATTTCAATAACCCTCTCAAACACTGAGTTATTGTTTCCTTTCACACATGAAGAAATGTGGCCCAGGCTGGTTAAGTGACTTTCCCAGAGCCACACAGCTGGAGGATGAGGAAGGTGGGATCCAAGCCCACAATACCTGGTCACAGAGCTCTGCTTTTGTACCGTAGACTCTTCTGGTTGAGAACGACAGTTTCATAGCTTTCTTTCCAATTCTTATCCCTATTTAATTTTCTTCTTCTTTTTCTTTTTCGGTACTAACTAGTCCCTCAAATTCAATGTCAAATAGAATTGGTGATAATGGACATCTCCATCTGGACTTAATCTACATTAATCAGGGTTCTTCAGAGAAACAGAGCCAAAGGGCTACAAATATAGATATGGATTTTGATGTATCTATAGGTATAAATCCATACCTCATATTTGACCAGGACACTGGCCGTAAAGATTCTAATATGGAGGCCAGCTTACACTGGCTGCAAGTTTGGCCCTTCTTAAATAACTTTTCAAAAATAAACTTTATTTTTTAGAACAGTTCTAGAGGTACAGAAAAAAAATTTAAAGATAGGACAGAGAGTTTTCTTATATCCCTTTTCAATTCTATTTATTTTTGGCAGACAGTCTTTTTATATCCATTGTCCATCTTTTAATTGAGATTTTGGTTCATTAGTTGTGAATTTGAATGAGCTAGTCATGCATTGGGGAAATCAGTGGGGAGCTTGTGTGTGTAACATCATTTGCAATAAATTTCCCTCCTATTTTTACCTACCTTTTCATTTTGCCTCTAGTGGTTTTTCACCGGGCAGAGATTTTGTATCTGTAGGTACTTAGATTTACCTTATGGCTTCTCTGTTCAAAATCGTACCTTTAAAATACTTATTATTCTGAATTTATAAAATAACTCCCATTGCCTTCCCTTCTGAATGAGCAAATTTTTCCCCTTGAGGTTCCTCCATATGAAATAAAATCTGTTCTATCTTTTGTCTGTTTCTGGACTTCCTATTTTGCCTCCCTAAACTGTGTCTTCATGTTCTATAAACGGTTAGATGATATGTCTTCATTTTTGATGCCGATTAAGAATCCTACACACGGTGTGGTATGTGTTGTTTCAAAAGATAAGCATGACGACGAGTGATGTTAGTTCTACTGAGGTGGTGTGGCCTCACACACTCTACTGGTGTTACCGCCCTGGACGGGGAAGGACCCTTGCAGAAAACACAGGCAAACCCAGGAAAGTAGACGAGTCTTTGATCCTGCCACGTGACTCCCGGTAGGTGTTAAGGGAAATACTTCGAATAAACGAATGTTTCATGCGTGTGAAAAGAGTCTCTTTTGCATTACTTGTCACGGAGAAAAACCGGCGAGAACCTTAGTGGCCGATAATAAGGAAATGAGTAATTGATGTTGGGAAATGACCTAAATGGAATGATATTTACTCCTTAAAATTGTAATTACAAAGAGTATGTGGCATTTCAGAACTATATTATGGGCGCAATTAATTTTAAACAGCAAAATGAAACACTATAATAACACATATGCAGGGGGCATATACACATACGGGTAGTTAGCAGTGATTAATTCGTGTTTCTCTTCAGGAGATTGCTTTCGTGAGAGATGTTTCAAAGTTTTTAACCGTGTGTATAAAATATTTTCGTGAGCCCATGTCCCTTTTATTTGGAAGTTTACTAAGGGCTATTATCTATCACATATTTACCCATTATATTTTATCGTGTTCTTATCATGAAGCCACCAGTCAGTTTAAAGCATTTAAAAGGAACTGTAATAATGTGCTAATTATTTTGCTAAGAAGTGGCTGATTCAGAGGAAGCAGAGTGACATTAAATCTGGGTCATTAAAAGTCCCCTTTTTTGAGTCGCCTATCGTCAAGCAGACTTACAACAATTGCGCGACTGTTACACACATTTAATAAAGACGGAGGCGGAGGAGAAGCAGGAGAAGGGAGAATCACAGTCAGGGTTTCAGGTTTTTCCCTTCTCGGTGTCGGGAGCGGTAATACCTGCCCCGCTCACCTCGCAGGATTTTGTTCCAAGACTCCAATGTAAGCAAAGGGGAGCCTCCGTGGAAAGCTGTTGTCGTAATTACAAGTTCACTTAGTCAGTGTCCTTCCCTTCAAGATGTGCGGGTTTCCACCTGCTTTGAGGGAACCATGGCGCTGATCCCACTAACGCGCCTGGGGGCCGCGAGTATCTTACGGAGATCTGGTCGACACAGAGGACAATTGTGTCCGGATCCATCCTTGGCGGGGAGCTGGATTTTTCTCCTTCCTCCTCTTCCCTTTTTTTCTTCTGGGAGAGCACCGCCACACAAATCTTGACCTCGGTAATGAATGAATGAGAAAATGCAGAGGCTGACGTTGACTTTGAAATATCCGACAGGACACAGGGCTGAAAGCGTCTATCAATAATTCATCTTAGGTGATGGGGCAGAACAGGATCCCCGCTGGTTTTAAAGCCATTAATTGGTGGTTAGGCTCCATTAAGTCACTCTGGATGTGAAAAGGCATGTCTGAAGTTTTAAAAAGTCACAGATAATAATGGCAGGGTTTTTTGTGGGTTTTTTTTTTGCACAACTGGTGTGACTTCTTTGCCAGTGGGGGGAAGAAAAAGCCCAGGTCAAAAGGAGGTGAGAACTGAGACTTCACAACCACGTTTCTTTGGTCTTTATATCTGGGAACCAGAAAAGACGGCAAGTCTTTTGCAAGCCATTGCCCCTTTCTCCCAAATGAAGCGGAGTTTTTGCTTTGAATGTTCATTTCCTGACGTCTGCTTCATGATTCTGTAATGAACTCTGTTGGCAGATATTTTGTCAAAACTATATATATGTTTTTTAAAGGTTTTTTTTAGTGTTTATTTACTTTTGGGAGAGAGAGACACAGAGCACGAGTGGGAGAGGGTCAGAGAGAGAAAAAATTTTTTTAATTTAAAAATAAATAATTTCTATTTTATAAAATTATAAAATATTTATTTTAAAAATATTTATTTTATAAAATTATAAAATATTTATTTTAAAAAATAAATAATTTTTTTTTAATATCCATTTATTTTTGAGAGAGAGAAACAGAGACAGAGAGACAGAGCACGAGTGCGGGAGGGGCAGAGAGAGAGAGGGCAACACAGAACCGGAAGCAGGCTCCAGGCTCCGAGCTGTCAGCACAGAGCCCGACGCGGGGCCCGAACCCACGAACCGCGAGAACGTGACCTGAGCCGAAGTCGGACGCTCAACCGACTGAGCCACCCAGGCGCCCCCAAAAATATACATTTTAAAGACAAAAAGGCATTCATAGGCTCTAAGTCATTTTGCCAAAAATAAATAAGCAAATAAATAAACCCCTTCTGGGCCGAAGTGTACTTTAGATTACAATGAGGGAATTACATGAGACATGTTTAAAGCCTTCCCGAGTTGTAAAAAATGTTTTCATTCTATCACTCGTCTTCCTGAATGACCACAGGTGTACCAAGAAAATCACCACTCTTCCCACGTGTGACTGTCCTCACCTGATCCTTATGGCCAGGGGACTGATTTCAAAGTGTCCGTTGACGTCCATGCAATGCTTTCCTGGCTGAAAATAGTCCCCATGAACCACCCGGTAACGACTCATTCTTTTTGATACTGAGATTACTCTTCCAGGCTTTCCTCTTTCCACCACTGTTCCGTGAAAGAGCTCCCCTTTCTTGCTTTCTTTTTTCCTTCTTTTAGGTACCCCAAGCCCTCTCTACCCTCCCCCAGCTTTATTGAAATACGATTGATAATAAGAATTACTTATATCTGAGGTGCACAACGTGATGGTTCGATACACAGACGCTTGTGAAATGAACACATCCATTAGGTCATACAGTCACCTTCCTTAGGACTGTGCGTGGTGAGAACACAAGATCCACTCTCTTGGGGGCCTGAGTGTCTCAGCGGGTGGGCATCCGACTCTTGATCTCAGCTCTTGATCTCAGGGTTGTGAGTTCAAGCCTTGCACGGGGCATGAACCGACTCTAAAAATTTTGCTGGGCGCCTGGGTGGCTCAGTCGGTTAAGCGTCTGACTTCGGCTCAGGTCATGATCTCACGGTTCGTGAGTTCGAGCTGTGTGCCGCGTCGGGCTGTGTGCTGACAGCTCGGAGCCTGGGGCCTGCTGCGGATTCCGTGTTGCCCTCTCTCTCTCTGGCCCTCCCCCACTCGTGCTCTGTCTCTCTGTCTCTGTTTCTCTCTCTCAAAAATAGATGGATATTAAAAAAAATTTTTTTTTTTTTTTTTAATTTTGTCTAGGGGACCCTGAGTGGCTCAGCTGGTTAAGCATCCTACTGTTGATTTTGGTTCAGGTCGTGATCTCACGAGTTCGTGAGACTCAGATTCCCTCTCTCCTTCGCTCTCTGCCCCTCCCCCACTCTCTCAAAATGAATAAACATTAAAAAAAAAATAATGTCCTCCAGGTTCACCCACGTGGTCATAAATATCAGGATTTCCTTCTTTTTTTTTGAGGCTGAATGATATCCCATTGTGTAGAGATGCCCCATTTTCTTTTTCCACGCCTCTGATGGCAAACACTTAAGTTGTTTCTGTATCTTGGCCACTGTGAATAGTGAGGCAGTGACCATGAGAGTGGGGAGTTTCCTTTCTTCTTTGTCTTTCCAATTGTATATGCCAAGGGACACCAGGGCCCGGGGACGCTAACGGTCATGTTTGGAATGGGAGTCATAGAGATGCCTTTCTAAAACGAGCACATGACACCTTTGCAGGGTTCATGTGTCATCATGCTTAAAATCCGAACTTTATAAGTAGCAGAAGCACTTATCAAGAATATCGATCCATACATAGCGATTACGCACCTGCTGTTTAAAGTCACCTGCAATGCATCCTGGGACAGAACGGGAAATGAGGATACAGGTTCAGGGATGGGTGTTGTTGCTGGAATTCTTCGTGGCATGGTTCTGGTTCCCCTGTCGCCACTGCACACACCGTGGTTTGGGTGACTCAGGGACAATGAAGAAGGGTCGTGGAAGCCCGAGAAACCAAACCCAGAAGATTTCAAGTCTTTGGGAATCACTGCATGTGTTTTATTTCCCTACCGTCATGGTTGGTTGTGACAGGAGGGCTCTCCAAACCGAATTCAAAGAAGCGTATTAAATATACTTAGAACTTAGCCTCTTATCACTGAGTAGAACTCCACTCCCCGGAAATGTGCCAGAAGGGAGTCTACTGTTAAATCCGTGGTTCCCCAAGATATACAGTAAAACCTTGGATTGTGAGTAACTTGTTCTGTGAGTGTTCCGCAAGACGAGCAAACATTGCTAATACAGTTTAACTTGATAAACGATCGATGTCTTGCAATACGAGTAGGACGTGATGCCGAATGTCACATGATCACAACGGAGCGAATGGTTCTTCTCTCTCTTTCTCTCTCACTGTGGGATTGTGGGTGATCGTATCCCGTGCTCGGATGCTCGGTCTCAGGTCGTGGCGTTTGGCAGAAATCTGTGATTTTTCAGCACGTTGGAAGGTGCCCGCAACTGGCACTCGTGTATTTTTTGTCACTTCAAAGCACCTGTGGACAGTCCTTTGCTTTTGCATCCAAGAGTGAGCTTAGGAACGCTTTGCTCATTGCAGGTCAGGCTGCCTGCTGATACAGACCCTTTCCTCTGCTGCCTTATTGCCAGTTATATTCGATATGGTCTATGACAAGAGTTTAGTAATACTGTACTGTAGTCAACAGCCGTTAGTGACGGTGAAAGTCGTCCTCCACAGTGACCCTCCTCTCTCTCTCGTCTCCCTCACACCAGCCACGAAGGTTTTCGAAGGTAAGTGCTGGTTAATTTATTTTTATTTATATCTTATATTTGCTTTATTATTTTGTATTATAGTACAGTATTGTAATCATTTATTTGAGTATTTTTGGATTGTGGGTTGAATCATCTGAGTTTCCACTGTTTCTTGTGGGGAAACTCGCTTCGATATACAACTGCTTTGGATCACAAGCATGTTTCTGGAATGATGCTCACAAACCAAGGTTTTACTGTATTTAAAGGATCTCTTGGTTGTGTGCATATGTGTGGATAAACTCAGTATTCTAGATTATTGAGACTCTACTAAGGCAACTTTGACTTTCACAGAACTGTAAGCGGTCTTACTATTGTGATCTCAGATCTGTTCCGGGTCCATGACTTGTTATGATTTAAAGTTTCTTATGAATGAGGTACGGGAGGGAAGTGTGGGCAGGGTATGGAGAACAGGGTGTGTGACAAGAGTGGGAAAGAAGTTTCTAGTAGAAAGCCAGGAGGTCTTGCCATGACTCAGCCATGGTTTTGCAGGGGGCACATGCTACCACACCCACTGTTCTTTACTACACATAAATACAGCTCTTAACAAATATGACAAGGCACAAATATTAAGGAGACCCAGCATGAAATAGATATCATCCAAGTAAAGTAAGGTACAAACATATACACAAACCATCTTTTTGTGTGAATATTTTTAAAGTGTTTTGGAGGAAGCTTACTGGTTCTCTAAATGTCGGTTACGCAAGAAAGTTTTTAACCTGCTGGAAATTGACCACAGGTCATCAGAATAGAACCAAATCTCTGTAAGGATCCTTTACAACACTGGCTCTGAGCTCCGATATGACAAAATAGAGCAAGGAAAATAGGTCAGACAAAAAGAAAATTTTCCTGATTGGAAAAATTATATATATTACATATTTTATACATACATACATATGTATACATAGGTACTTTATATTTTTGCGGAGTCAAGAGATCTTATGCATCATGGGGATTTATAATTCTCTTTTTCAATCCTAAGAAAACAGAAGCGACCTGGGAAATAAAGGGCACTTTTCTCTGTTCTCAAGTGAAGGGAGAGCCGAAGAAGGCCAGAGGCCGGTTCTGAGCGCCCTTCCCTGCAGACAGCACAGCCCTCCTGGATTTCAGACTTTTAGTCTCCAGAACGGCGAAGGAATAAATTTCCTTTGTTCAAAGACAGTGGCGCCTGGGTGGCTCAGTCAGTTAAGCGTCCGACTTCGGCTCAGGTCATGATCTCACGGTTCATGGGTTCGGGCCCCACGTTGGGCTCTGTGCTGACAGCTTGGAGCCTGTTTCAGATTCTGTGTCTCCCTCTCTCTCTCTGACCCTCCCCCGTTCATGCTCTGTCTTTCTCTGTCTCAAAAATAAATAAACGGTAAAAAAAAAATAATAATAAAAAAAAAGACACAACGTCTGTGGTCAGCAGCTCCAAGAAACTCCTACAGCGGACAGATATTCAGAAATGAAAATATTCATTCTTTATTCATTTTCAATATTTTCTCCAGAGTAATTTTAGGATCAAGTTGTCACAGTATGATGAAAAATAAAATCCTATTCTGATGTTACTTACAATAATGTTAAATGCATAAAGGAACTGAGAGCAGTAGAGACTTCTTGGTTATTCTTCTGTTACATCACATAATAAAGCTTTCACTGTTTTCCTTCCTATGGACCTCATAGTTGAGTTTCCTTTTAAGTTTTTTGGCAAGTATGTTACACATCATTGCGAATATACTTGGGCGTGATTTTATTTTTGGCATTATATGTTCTAACTCAGTGCTCTCTGGTAGAACTTTCTGTGATAATGGAGATGCTCTCTATTTGCATTGACCAATATGACTGCCACCAGCCCTATGTGGCCACTGAACACTTGGGACGGAGTTAGAGTCTTTGAGGCCCTGAATTTTTGCATTTTATTTTATTTTAATTGATGTAAATCTAAATAGCCACATCTGGCTAGAGGCTGCAATATGGAAACACGTAGTTCTAAGTGATTATTGATGCTTTGCAAGAAGACCGTTTGAGGCAGAACAGTAAAATGGGTAAGAACATGGGTCCTGGAGTTATGTGGTCTGAGTTTATACATCAGACCTGCCATTACTATCTCAGTGGACTTTTGCTGGAAACGACCCTAAGTTAAGTGCTGGTCTGGAGGCCAAAGATCCCGAGGAAGGTAAGCGTTGTCTTCGGAGGGACCTGTGCCAACTGAGGCTTCATTCTGTTAGGCAATGTTCTCTGAAGTTTCTCTCCTCTTACAACAACATCTCCTTTCTCAGTTTGGTCCCCACCTTCACCTCAGCTGTGGGAGAAGAGATGGCTTTGTGTGCCGCTGAAGAGGCCCAAAGAGGCTCTCCACACTTTGCTTTGAGTTGGTGGTTGGTTATGCCATACTTGCCATTTGTTCTCTTAGAACATCAATGGTGTTCAACGTTGACTGCTCAGTTCCAAAGACATAATTACTATATCCTTCATGGCACTCCGAGGCCGGAAATACTGCTGGAGCTAGGGACTTGGGTTCAGGCAATCTGCTGAGAAAGTGATCTCAAGAAAATTGGGGGAGGGAAGTAGAGTAAGGCAGCACGTGTGGTTTAACAGAGATGCCGTGCCAACTGGAGTCTAGCTTTAATCTGAGCATGGAATGCTCCACAGGGTCAGCCCGCCCCCAAGGCAAGGGGGTCTATCTTTTGTAGTCTTCTGTCAGGCAGTCATTGGCAGTAGGCCACCTGAGGCCAAGATAACGCAATTCCTGTTCTGCAGAGTGTGGTTTCCTGGATAAATCGTAGCTATGAGCTTTGAGGACTTAACACGGCAACTGAGGGGTTCGTTACTGTCCCGGCAAAGAAAATCTGTGGATCGGGAGTGTCTGTTATCCTAATATTTTTTTAATTAAGAATTGAATTTCTTCTAAAAACTAATTACCTATTGAGATTAAATTTTTTTTTTTTCTAATTTACACTGTTCGTGTTATTCATTGTATCTAGAGTTACTCGTTGTTGTTGCTTACTTATTCGGTAACTGGCCTATTGCCGGATCACTCTGCCTTACCCGTGATGGGTTAGTCCTTTTTAAAGTACTGTTAAATTCAACTCACAAATATCTCATTAGGATTTTTTTTTTTTTATGTATAGCTGCCTAAAAGCTACTCTGACACAAATGGCTTAAAATAGCGACGATACTTTGTGGGCTCATAATTCTTCAGTGTGGGTAGAGGTGGAAGTTACGGTTCATATCCGTTCCGTGTTGCATCTGCAAGGATGTCTTGGCACAAGTCTTGGCACCTCATCTGGGGATGACGTGGGATTTCTTCCTCTCCTCCAGCAGCTTCCCCACCTGACCAGCTTGTACCTCCTCACAGCATGGCGGTTGGCTTCCAATGGAAAGTATCCCAAGAGGAGATCCCAACGTGCAAGCATATTTCTTCCGTGTTCCTGCTGGCAGCAGGCGTGCTAACGTCCTATTGGCCAGGCCTACTGTCCATGTCGGTCTACCGAAGAGTGAATACCATGAAGTGAGGGGCACTTGAGACCTCCCAAGTATCAGTTGGCTGCATTCTTCCCTAATGATTCATGTTGCCCCCACGTACAAATTATACTCACCTCCTAGGACCTGGAAAGTCTAATCCTAGTAAGGCATCAGGCTGCGACCTGAAATCCAGGCCGGTGGCGTCTCATTCAATCAGGTGGAGCTAAGGTTCCGTGACGGAACTCATCTTAATATAAAAGACCGAGCGAAACATGTACATTCTCTGCTGAGGCAGGGACGGGAAAAGTGCAGGGGACACGTGCTATTCGAACGGGGAAAAACAGGGGGGCTCGTGCAATCACTGACGCTTCGCATTTCGGAGATCCAGCTGGGTTCGTGGTCCAGTTTCTCTGTTAGACTCAGTCATCTTCCCTGGGAGGTATTTCCCTGGGCCTTTTTGCTCTTTTCCAGAAATATTTGGTTCCTCCTTCTGGTTCCTCCTTCTTTTTCCATGAAAAGGCCTATTTTTGTGGCTGAGTAGCTTTCGTGGTCTGCTTTCTGCCCTTGTGAGCATCTCTGTCGCGTTTAGTCCAAGTGATCAATGTTTTTGGCGCTATTGGCAGTAGGATTAACCAGGTGGTAGCCCAGGAGCCTCTCGGAAGCCCTTTTGTCTAGATAAAATGGCCAATGAAGAATTTACCTGAAATTCGCCACAGCATAGGGCGCCTGGGTGGCTCAGGCAGTTAAGTGCCTGACTTCAGCTCAGGTCATGATCTCGTGGTTTGTGGGTTCCAGCCCCGTGTCGGGCTCTGTGCTGACAGCTGGGAGCCTGGAGCCTGCTTGGGATTCTGTGTCTCCCTCTCTCTCTGCCCGTCCCCTGCTCCGTCTCTGTCTCTCTCTCAAAAATAAACATTAAAAAAATTAAAAAAAAAAATTTTTACGGCAAAGGGTCTTATAGCTACACACATCATTCCCTACTCTGAGAGACTTTTGTTAGAAAAAAACAGGATCAGGTGGAGAAGACAGATAAAAATCCATGACTGACAACATATAAATCATCAGACACCGAACTCCGAAAACCTATGCTTACGAATGATGAAGAAACTGAGGCATTTTTCCAAAAATGGCATTATTCTCCCCATTCTCGCCCTTTCCTCCCCAAACTACCTCATGCCCATCCTAGGTTTTGGAAAGGCTGAGAAGTTTTTTTTTTGTTTTTTTTTTTTTTTAATTTTTTTTTTTCAACGTTTATTTATTTTTGGGACAGAGAGAGACAGAGCATGAACGGGGGAGGGGCAGAGAGAGAGGGAGACACAGAATCGGAAACAGGCTCCAGGCTCTGAGCCATCAGCCCAGAGCCTGACGCGGGGCTCGAACTCCCGGACCGCGAGATCGTGACCTGGCTGAAGTCGGACGCTTAACCGACTGCGCCACCCAGGCGCCCCAGAAAGGCTGAGAAGTTTTATTTTTGAATGCGACAAGTTCTGGATTCTCTTTACCCTATTTTGACAGTTTCTCGTTATTTGCAGTGACTTCCTATTTGCGGATTCATTCTAAGCATTTTTCCCTTTACATCCTTGAGAAGACTTACAATAGCTACTTTGAAATTCTTATCTGATATCCAACATCTGGCTCATCTCAGGTTTAGTCTCTGGCGATTGCCCTTTCTTGCCCATATGGGTCACATTTTCCCTTTTCTCTGCGTGTCTAGTAATCTTGTATAGTTTACTGAACATTACGATGACGTATTTTAAGACCGCATATTCTGTTATACTCCTGTAAAGAGCTTTTAATTGTTCTATTTTATTTTATTTATCTTATTTTATTTTATCTTATTTTATTTTATTTTATTTTATTTTATTTTATCATGCTTTGTTTTGGCAGGCATTTATTTTGTCTGGACACAAATTCCAAACTCTTTCTTTCCTGGTGAGAGGCAGTTAAAATATCTCTTTCATGTAGTTTAAAGGTTTATACAAAAAAAAAAAATTGTGACTCCTCTTTTCCAGTTCTTTCTTTGTTAGGACAACTCTGATCTGTGGCGCTCACACCCTGGTTCTTCCATTCCAGCCAGTAAAATGAGGTTTTCTATTCTAAGACTCCGAGTTTCTATCCAAGTCTTAACAGCCTCACATGATTCTGACAAAGTCTGCCCAGAGGCAAAGAGCAGTAAAAATGGAAAACACCCACAACTCCAAGCAGCCACTCTCCCACAGCTTCTCCCTGTACCTTCGAGAAGTTGTTTTAAAAAATTCTGCCCAGGGGCACCTGGGTGGCTCAGTCGGTTAAGCGACCGACTCCGGCTCAGGTCATGATCTCGCAGTTCGTGGGTTCGAGCCCCACGTCGGGCTCTGTGCTGACAGCTGGGAGCCTGGCGCCTGCTTCAGATTCTGGGTCTCCCCCTCCCCTGCTCACGCTCTGTATCTCTCTGTCTCTCAATAATAAATAAACGTTAAAAAAATTTTTTTTTTAATTCTGTCCAAAGGTTACAGCTGTTCCCTGTAGAGGTTTCATCCAATAGAAACCATGCTACCGTTCCTGGAAATGGAATCTCTGTTTCTTAAGTGGGAAAAAGAGTTCACCTAGAAAAACATCCCGTCCTAAAACCCAGGGTGGAAGCGAGGTAGTTGGGGAAGGAAAGGGAGAGAATGGAGGGAAGCGTGTACTTTTTAGTAAGTGTCTCGTTTCTTTCTCATTAATGCATGTAGCCTTTTTTTTTTCTTTGCATTCCAACTTTTGATGAGTTATGTTTTCAGTGATGGATTTTTATCTAGATGCATTGCCTGGTAAATGTTTCCTTGCACAAGTGATTTAACATCTCTGAGCTACACCTGCTTCGCCTTTGGAACAGTGTGGATCGTGCCTTTCTGAGGAGGAGGCTTAAATTGCAGGTACTGTATAAATGCTCATTTCTCCTCCTCTGTTCCCACATGACTTACTCAAAGGTAAGGACTGCACTTTATCTCTGAGCCACACGTCCGGATCATTTTGGTTGTCACATATATGTTTGTACAATAAATAAACAAACGGACTTGCCCGTGAACGTGGACAGTATTAAGATAAAATTTATACGCGCACGAAGCTATTGTTTCTATGTCGGGATATTTTCCTGCTCTGCCCACAAGCTGAAGTCTACTCTGTGATGCCCATGCTCAAAGACGTGAAGTTACATCTGCTTTATTTTAACAGTAAACTATTTAGAATCTGCACTTCTATTTTTACGGTCTTTGTGTGCTCTTTATTACTATATAAATGAATACAATTTTATGCACCTATTGAAAAATAGCTATATTAAAATGTTCTGCAGAAATACCTTAGTCTAAAATCAGGTAATAAAACTATTTTCCCTGGAGCCAGTTCTGGGAAAAATATAATCGTCCAAAATCCCACCATTGCATAGTATAATAGTCTACACTAAGAAAACATTTTGTAACTCTAGCTCCCTACAAATTATGTGAATTATATTAAATACTGTGGAGAACATTTTCCTTGGGTGAATAAAGTTGTTTACGTAACTAAGGTCTCCACTATGAGAAGACCGTGCAGATCTCAGCTTATCCCAGTAGGTTATGGTACAAACTGCATTCTTAGCTGCTGGAGGTATGAATTTGTTCTCAGATAAAACATTTCTTGTTGCTGTTTATATATATAATTTAAATTTGGGGCGCCTGGCTGGCTCAGTCGGTGGAACGTGAAACTCTTGATCTCGGGGTCGTGAGTTCAAGCCCCACGTTGGGTGAAGAGATTACTTAAAAACTAAAATAAATTAGGGGCTCCTGGGTGGCTCAGTTGGTTAAGCGTCTGACTTCGGCTCAAGTCATGATCTCACAGTTTGTGGGTTCGAGGCCCGCGTCGGGCTCTGTGCCGACAGCTCGGAGCCTGGAGCCTGCTTCCGATTCTGTGTCTCCCTCTCTCTCTGCCCCTTCCCTGCGCACGTACTCTCTCTCTCAAAAATAAACGAACATTTAAAACAATTTTAAATTTTATGCTGAGTGCTCACCAACCTGAATGACAGTACGACACAAGTCCAGACTGGGGTCTTGTCTGCCTTGGCAAATTCTGTCCTGTCCACTCATTTCTGCGGCCAGCACCTCGGGCATCTTGTTCGGCAAGAGACGTGGCTGAGAATAAAGCACCTACTAAGTGCCATGGCATGAACTGGGCGCCGTGGGAGGTTTTGGAAAAACAGGACATAATCTTCATCCTCGGTGAAGTCCAGGAAAAATCTCAGAGTCAAAAATATACAGTTTATAGGCTGTGGGGACATAGATGCTCCTTTTAGCGTAGCTATAACCCGTACCAATGGCAACCTGACTGTAAAAAGCAGAACCGTGGAACATCTAGGAAGGAGTAACGAATATGGCAGAAAATTCAATTCTCAGCAGAATCCCGTCAACAGGAGAAATGCTCCTTCCACCTTCCGGAGTAGGGGCGGGCGTGCAGAGACCCTCCGTCTATAAACCACGAGACCAAGAACAGAGCAAATGAAGAAAGGTTTCTGTTTCCCTTCTGATGTAGCTTTAACTTGTGGTTTATATAAAACATTAAAAAAAAAAAGAAGAAAAAGGACAAAGCTCTTCTTGGGGCCGTTACAAGGCTGCGAAGTTCTGTGGTCGCACTAACAGTGTTTATTTCAGAACATCTGTGCCATAATCTTTGGTCATGCCTGTGGAATACATGAGGTCATCTCTTTGGATGTTTATGTAGCTGAGGAATAATCAAAACCAATACACCAGAGACGGATTCTCTTTCCCAGACTTTTGAGCACTTTTGCCCCTTTCGTATCACCTCTAAATTGGCTCGACCCAGCGGCAAATGCTCGTTGAATTAATTAAGGAGCACAGCCTGTGTCTCACCTTTGCCGGCCTTTCCCCTTCTCTGTCAACACGCACATGGGCACCCATGCGCCCGCGCACGCCCTTGCGGGCACGCACACACGCTCACACACCCGTGCACACCCACGCACACACATGCCTACGCACAGTTCAAGGCACGGGAGGAAGACGAGCGCGTGAGGTGCAGCGAGCTGAGTTTCACTTTGGGTTCTGCTATCTTTGCTCGGGAACCTCGGGCAGGTCCAGCACATCCCTGCCACCCCCAGGGTGGCCTCTCTTTGTTCTTCTTCTCCTCCGAACCCTTCTGTTACTTCCTATCCTGGGCAGGGCAAACCCGCAGGTCCGTCACGTTCTGGCCTCCGCCTGCCTCTCCAGAATCATCTGTCACAGCTCCATCAAAATGCACCTGCTGGTAACCAGCCCGCACCACTCGGTGGCCCTCCGTCTGGACGTGGTCTTTCTCTCTCACCTCTTTGGTCTGTCCTTTGGCCTGCCTGGATGGCGGCGCCTTCTCCGCCAACTCCCCCGGTGACTCAAGCACGTCCCCGTGGCCACAGGGTGGCAGCCGCAGTTGACCCAGAGGCGGGTGGGAGTCTAGCACGAATACAGGACTGGAAACAAGTGATTGCGGTTTTCTGTAACGTGAGACGGACTGTGCTCTCGGGCTGCAGGATCGGTGGACCCGTTTGACTTTAGAAGGGAGGTTTCTTGGGGCGCCTGGGTGGCCCAGTCGGTTAAGCGTCTGACTTCGGCTCAGGTCTTGATCTCACAGTTGGCGGGTTCAAGCCCCGCGGCGGGCTCTGCGTTGACGGCCTGGAGCCTGGTTCGGATTCTGTGTCTCCCCACCT
The DNA here is from genome assembly GCF_007474595.2 of Lynx canadensis. Taxonomy (NCBI): domain Eukaryota; kingdom Metazoa; phylum Chordata; class Mammalia; order Carnivora; family Felidae; genus Lynx; species Lynx canadensis. The sequence continues at coordinate 2,317,329 of NC_044308.2, forward strand.
CCCTCTCTGCCCCTCCCCGGCTCGTGCTCTGTCTCTGTCTCTCTCTCAAAAATAAATAAACTTAAAAAAAAATTAAAGAAAGAAAGAAAGAAATGAGGTTTCTTCTTGGTACCTGCAACCTTTTGACATCTTCAGCCTCTTCATCTACTTTCGGATTTTTGTTTGTCCCCGTAATGTTGCAGGCAGTACAAGAGGGCGGTCTCGGTGGCAGAAGGTGGAGTATGACCTGCGTCACCCTTTTCCTCGGAGCTCCCGACGCCCAGAGCTCTTGCCCTCAGGGTCACTTCCTCTCCCTAAGGACTAGCCTCTCCGCCGTCCCCTGAAGGCGAGCTCCTCTCTGTGTTCACCACCCCTTGCGACCCCACCCTTCCAGAAAAGGCCCCCGTGGAATTGATCAGAGGAGGCTTGAAATGGAGAGGAAGGCTGGAGCGGAGTTGAGAACCCAGAGGGGTGCCCCCTGCACGACCTGACCTTGAGGGGCTGTTACCCTCTAGGGTGCTGGTGGCATCGTTCTCTTTTTAAAATTTTTTTTAAGCTTATTTATTTTGAGAGAGGGAGAGAGACAGAGAGCATGAGCAGGGGAGGGGCAGAGAGAGGAGAGAGAGAGAATCCCAAGCGGGCTGTCAGCACAGAGCCCGATGGGGGGCTTGAACCCACAAAGTGCGCGATCACGACCTGAGCCGAGATCAAGAGTCCGAGGCTTAACCGACTGAGCCCCCAGGTGACCCCCAGGGGGCGCTCTTCCGAAGGAATTTGCTGGGCGCCCACTCGGGGCCCTTCTTCCCCAAAGAGCCACGCAGCGGGGAAGGACTGGGGACAGTCCTCTACCAGCCGCTCCGGACCAGGAGGAGGCGGGGTTCCACGGGAGGGTGGTTCCAGTGCCACGTGGGGGACAGCCCCGTGGTCAGTGGGAAGGACAGCATTTGTTGGTGGCTTCTTCTAGAACCAGCGGCCCCCCACGAAACAAAGACGGTGGGGGACAGCGCATGTCCCCCGGCCACGCTTCTCAATCCTGGGAGGGGGGTTTCCTACAGATATTGGACTTTCTCGTACCCCCAGGTGGCAGGAAGCCGGCTCGGCCAAGCCATGTCTTTGGAGCAGAAAACTAGGAAAGCAGACGAGGAAGGTGACCTCACGCCCCGCAGGTTTAAGCAGTCCCGCGGAGGACACTTGGAGAGGTGACGTTTCCCACCCGCCTGCTCTGGACTTGAACCTCCTCCCACCTCCGTGCTGTCTGGCCGGACTGGCCAGGCTGCTTGTAGCACCGGGCTCTGCCCCGAAGGTTAGAGAGAGTTCTGAGAGTCATCGGATAAACCACAAGGGGAGCCACCCAGACCGTTTTGAGGAACACGGCCAGCTGGGACTCACCCGTGGGCGCACCAGAAAGCGGTGTCCTGGGGGCGGTCGCCAGCCCACACCATCCATCCCAGCCGAGCAGGCAGACAGGACCTCCCCGTCACCCCCTTTGTGCAGAGTAGCCCTGCTGGGGCGGGGGGGGGGGGGGGGAGTCTGCCCTCGTTCTCAAACAGGTAAACAGGAAACATATATATATATAAAGTGGGGCCTTCCAAAAATGCACCAACGTACCAGTAGGAGATAAACGTCACCCACAAGGCATAGAAAAAGAGCGTATCTTCCTGAGAGGTTTACCAGAGACTTTTCGCATTTTTATTATGCAATTATTCATTGTTAAAAAAAAAAAATGGGGCGCCTGGGTGGCTCAGTCGGTTGAGCATCTGGTCTTGATCTCAGGGTCGTGATCTCAGGTCGCTTCATCTCAGCTCAGGTCTGGACCTCAGGGTCGTGAGTTCAAGCCCATCTCTGGGTTCCACGCTGGTAGTGAAGCCTGCCTTAAAAAAAAAAAACAACCAAAATACTGATAAACTGCAAGAAAAAAAACCCATTCGTGGTCTCATCTGTCAGATTCTGTCCATCATCCCTTCTATATTTATTAGTTGCAAATCCACTGTAATAGAGAGAGAGAGGGAGCGAGAGCTTTCCTTTTTCATACATTTATTTAGTTTTTTAGTCTACGTATTATTTCCTGATATGTATCAGTATAGACTGTTGAGTGTTGTCGTGGCCTGTGGATTGTATATATCACTCTTGACTTGGGGGTCCTTTTACCATGTCAGGCTCGGCCAGTGGGACCCCCTTCAAACTGACTCCTGTTCCCAACACCTTCACCGTCAGGCCAGCAAGATGCTTCAGGCTCCTCGCGGCCTCTCCCAGCCCAGCCCTGGAATGAGCCATTTCGACAAGGAGCCCTCCTGTGAACTTTTCCGTCTATCTCTCCCCTGTCAGTTTTCCGTCTGGGAAAAATCCAGGCAAGTCCAGACATTGCTTAGCTTGTCAGGGGAGCTAAGTGGGCAGGGTCTCCTGAGGACCCTCCGGGAGGGACACACCCCGAGGAAGAGGAAGTCGGACGTGACGCGCCCGAGCCGGTGCACAGGGGAGAGGCGACTGTGAGAAACAGGACCTTGTCACTGACCTCACCTTCCGGCCCACGTGTCTCTGGACTCTGGAGAAGAAGGGGGGAAGAAAGCCTAGAGAGCTTCTCACCAGAAAGGCTGAAACTATGGGGCATGATGGCCCAAGTGGCATGGATGTGGGTCCCCTCCATGGAGCCTTGGGGCCGTACCTGCTGGGGGCGGTGGCTTGTAGCTGCTCTCCTTGGAGAGGACTGTGGGGTCCCAGGGCAACAGTGGGGGGCCCGAAAAAAAAAAGAATTATCTGGCCCAAAGTGTCAATAGTGCTGAGGTTGAGAAACCATGTTCTCGATGTATATATATTTCTTCATTGATTTGGAAAAGCTCTTTATATATTGAGACCATTAACATACTTTTCTCTGATTACATATGTTGCAAAAACTCCCCATATCTATTTATCTTTTATTTAATTGTAGTTTTAGGTCCACGAAAATATAATTTTTGTATATTTCCATCTATCAATTGGGGGGTTATGGCAGAAAACACAATTTCTGTTTTTGATATTGTAGTTTTCCTAAACTACAACTACACAAATATTCGCCTACCGTTTTGAAGTTTTCATAGTTTTATCATTTATTTTTAGCGAGCTGAAATTTACTTTGCGGTAAAGTAGCGTGGAGGAGTCTCAAATTAGTATTTTCTTTTTTTTTTAGTTTTTTTTTTTTTAAACATGAAATTTATTGTCAGATTGGTTTCCATACAACACCCAGTGCTCATCCCAGCAGGTGCCCTCCGCCATGCCCATCACCCATTTTCCCCTCTCCCACACCCCCCATCAACCCTCAGTTTATTCTCAGTCTTTAAGAGTCTCTTATGGTTTGCCTCCCTCCCTCTAACTTTTTTTTTCCCTTCCCTCCCCCATGGTCTTCTGTTAAGTTTCTCAGGATCCACATAGGAGTGAAAACATATGGTATCTGTCTTTCTCTGCCTGACTTATTTCACTCAGCATAATACCCTCCAGTTCCATCCATGTTGCTACAAATGGCCAAATTTCATTCTTTCTCGTTGCCAAGTAGTATTCCATTGTGTATATAAACCACATCTTCTTTATCCATTCGTCAGTTGATGGACATTTAAGCTCTTTCCATAATTTGGCTATCGTTGAAAGTGCTGCTATAAACATTGGGGTACAAGTGCCCCTATTTTCTTCACGAATAGCTGTCCTGCTGTTTCAGCAACATAGACGGGATAATTTCTATCCTTTCGCCAATTTTTGGAATATCAGAATCATTATATTCTAAATCTAAATACATAGTTAGAATTGTTTCTGTTTCTGGGATTTCTATTTTCTTGTATTGGCCTGTATATTCTAGTGACAGCCTCGAAGCTTTTTTATTATAGATAATAACTGTGTCAAGGTCAAAGAAAAACCACCAGGAGTGCAGATCAGGGAGGATATTTCTTTTGTTAGTGTAGAGGGAATTGATGTTTTTGCAATGAGTTTTTTCATCCAGAAACATTACATGTTTCTCCATTATTTTTTTGCGCCTCTGAGTATAGGTTAGGAGGGCTTTTAAAATATATATATTCTATGTGTTTCCTTAAATTTACTGTCAGATTTTTTGTATTTTTGGTGTTACTAAAATATTTTCCCCTAATGTTTTAATAGCTTATGCTCAATGGGAAAGATATTGCTTTTTTTTCAAAACTTCATTTTGTAGCTGGTTTTGTAAATTGTCACTGTTAGCAGTTTTCCAATTGATTCTCTGTTTGTTTTCCAGGAATCATGCCCAATCACTATTCTTGTGCCTTTTTCTTTCCTGTTAACGCTCTGGGGACCACCCTCACTCTTGGAAATAAGAATTGCTTTGAAGTCCTGACAGAAGTCCAAAAATTCAGACACTAGACACTCCAGTAATATCTTAAGAATATGTCCTGACTGGAGGATGCCCACCTCCTTACTTGCTGGATTCCCTGAATATGGAATGTGCTAGATTTCCAGAGTATGTATGAAGACGGAGGAAAAATTTCCGTCGAGCTGCAGAGACCTTAGTTATAGAATTCCATGAGCTGTGTGTATCCATGCGACCACTACTCAAATCAAGACGTAGAGCTTGTCCCTCCGCCCAGAAAGTTCTCCGTGTCCTTTCCTGGGATCATACAGTATGTCCTCTTTCGTGCTCAGCTTCTCTGCAAAACACAGATTTTGAGATTCAAGCACACTGCTCTACACGTCAGTGGTTCATTCTTCTTTATTAGCGAGTAGTATTCCATTTTACGAGCGGACTGTGTGTTTATCCATTCTTCTGTGGGTAGACATTTGGGTTGTTTTCAGTTTTTGTTTTTGTTTTTTTTCTTCCACTCCTAGGAATATAGTTGGTAGGCATATTTCTGTACAAGTCTTTCTGTGAACATATGTTTTCATTCCTCTTGGGAAAATATCTAAGAGAAGAATTCCTGGATCGTTTGGCAAGTTATATATTTAACTTGATTTCAACATTTCTGTTTTCCAGAGTTTACCGGTTCAGAGATGAGATGCTTCTAGTAATGGCTTAAGAGTTTGTATGGACCTGAGGATCCTATTATTAATTTCTGTAATTCCTGAACGTGGAGTGTTTTATAACTTTGTGTTGCGTTTTTTTTTTTTTTTTTTTTTTTTAATTTTTTTTTCAACGTTTATTTATTTTTGGGACAGAGAGAGACAGAGCATGAACGGGGGAGGGGCAGAGAGAGAGGGAGACACAGAATCGGAAACAGGCTCCAGGCTCCGAGCCGTCAGCCCAGAGCCCGACGCGGGGCTCGAACTCACAGACCGCGAGATCGTGACCTGACTGAAGTCGGACGCTTAACCGACTGCGCCACCTAGGCGTCCCTGTGTTGCGTTTCGATGTAATTTTAAACTTCCAAGAACTTGCAAAAAATAGTGCAAAGAATTCTTGCACACCTTTTATATTAATTATTCACCAAAAGTTTACATTTTGCCCTATTGGGTTTCCTTTTTTCTGACTACCTGTATTTACTACCATATCTGTAGGCATATGTATCTACATATTATCCTTTCTCGAATCATGAGTCAGCAGTTAGTCATGGTGATGGTTAAATAGTTCATCATCATTAGCTTCTTCTTTTCTGACTAATTCGTTAAGGGAAACATTTTGACGCTTTACCTCTAAATGGTTGAGAGATCCATCTAATGATGCCCTTAAGCCACCGAGGGGCGTTCAATTATTTCAAGAGTTCTGGCCATGTCAGTTTCTGGCCACTTTTTGTCATTATCCAGTGTCTACAAATAACTGTTTTCTAGAAGAGATTTTGTCCAGAGTTTATCACTGTTATCTGTCAGAAGGACTGTTGTCCAGAAAAGCTGTTCCATCACTATAGGAACCAAAATCTGCCTTTGACATTGTTTTTGACCAAACCTCAGTGAAGGAGAACGAAAATCTCCCAGTGAAGTACAGTCAATATTCTTTTCCTCCATCGTCATCACAACATAGACCACACAGCACGCATTATCAGTGGGTTCAAATAACATTTTTACCTGTGGTTCATGTGTTTACACTCATAAGTTAACCTGATCTGTGGTTTTCTTGAGGGTTCTTTTTCAAATCTCTCTACAACGGCAATGTCAACTGCGCAACACGATCGTGGTCATCTGCTTCACTGCTCTCTGCGGGAGTTCAGAGAGCAGAGAAATCGTTTGTTTTGCGGGCATTTGAAATACTGCGCTTGTGAAGCTATCAGAGTCTCAAGTTTTCTTTTTAGTAAAGAATTGCATCTATGATGAGCTTTTCAAATTTTCGAGGTTATTGGTCTGAACTCCTGTTCTTCCTTATCAATCAACTTTAGGACACGGTCATCTCCTTGAAGATCGCGTCCTTTGCAAACCATCCAATTCATTCGGATTTATGTTCATGTGGTTGTCTCTTAATATTTTAGAATGCCATTGGCATCTACAGTTAATGGCTATTTAGTGACGTTGTACGCGTGTGTTTCCTTCCTAAATTTTTATTAGAACTGAGAATTCAGAATGGTTGTATTCTTCTAATTCTTCTATTCATTTCAGGGAGGGATGGATTTGTTCTTGTATTTTTCCCCAAAGAGACGGCTCTCGAACGGATACACTCGAAATCAATTTTCCAGTTCATTAAAATCTATGTTGCTATTAATTCCTTGCTTCTTTCCCCATGTGTTTATTTAATTATGCATTCTCTGACTTTTTGTACTAAGTACCAATTTCAATTATTCCAATTCCTTTTTTATTTTATAATGACTATGGTAAATGCTCTAAATTTTTCAATGACTTTAGCTTTGGCATATGTTTCGGTTTAATTGTGCTGCTATTTTTATTTCCAAAAGGGTTCCGTTCGTATAGTATAGATTCTATTCAGTCATTATAAAAATGTTGTGGGTAAAAATTATTAACATGGATAGATGCCAAAGATACTTTTAAGTAAAAATACTGGGTTACAATCTGGAATCTACAGGATCATCCTAATTTTATTCATTTTTACACTAGTTCGCCAAGTATTTACAAGTATCAAGTGTGTGATAAACTTGTAAAAATCTGTTTTATGGGTACACATATAACTGTTGTGAAAATATTTTTGTGGGTCAATATATAGCCAAAATATATATTGATCAATGATAAAAAATTATGTTAAATACATTTGATATTTACACGGTATGATTTTAACTGCTTCTTTCTTTTTTAAAATTTTTTTTTTCAACGTTTATTTATTTTTGGGACAGAGAGAGACAGAGCATGAACGGGGGAGGGGCAGAGAGAGAGGGAGACACAGAATCGGAAACAGGCTCCAGGCTCCGAGCCATCAGCCCAGAGCCTGACGCGGGGCTCGAACTCATGGACCGCGAGATCGTGACCTGGCTGAAGTCGGACGCTTAACCAACTGCGCCACCCAGGCGCCCCGCTTCTTTCTTTTTTAAAAAAATGTTTATTCTTATTTTTGAGATAGTTTGAGCGGGGGAGGGGAAGAGAGAGAGGACGGAGGATCCGAAGCAGGCTCCATGCTGACAGCAGTGAGCCCGATGTGGGGTTCGAACTCACAAACTGTGAGATCATAACCTGAGCCAAAGTTGGACACTCAGCCAACTGAGCCACCCAGTTTATTTCTAAACTGTTAATAGTGTTGTGGTGTTTTATCCCATTATCAATGCTTACCTATTTGTTTCCTGCAATAAACATGCATTTCTTCTATTTTTTAAATTTTTTTTAAACGTTTATTTATTTTTGAGACAGAGAGAGACAGAGCATGAACGGGGGAGGGTCAGAGAGAGAGGGAGACACAGAACCTGAAACAGGCTCCGGGCTCTGAGCTGTCAGCACAGAGCCTGACGCGGGGCTCGAACTCACGGACCTCGAGATCATGACCTGAGCTGAAGTCGGCCGCTTAACCCACTGAGCCACCCAGGTGCCCCTTCTTACATTATTTTTTTAAAGACTTGTGAAGGATAAAGAAGTAGGGACAAAACTTAGGGGATGGCTGGTAACTGAAAGCATGTTTTTCATACAACCCCTGTTTGGGGAAAATTAAAACAAAATTGTTTTTCTGGAAACTCTAATGAAACTTAAATAAAATAGCAACAATTAAAATGGCAAGGGGAAAAAAAAAACCTCCGTGGAATTTTTATTGCAAGTTTCCAAAAATACAAGTGTGTGTGTGCGTGTGTGTGTGTGTGTGTGTGTGTGTGTTTACGTGAGACCTTTCTTACTGACGAATCGGGGAAGTTTTAACAGACCGGACAACAGACACTACAGCCAGCAGTGAATGTGAATGAACCGCCCCCTTATTTCATCCAGGACTGAGGGGGCGCCTGGGGGGCTCAGTCGGTTAAGCGGCCGACTTCGGCTCAGGTCATCATCTCACGGCCCGTGAGTTCGAGCCCCGCGTCGGGCTCTGTGCTGACAGCTCGGAGCCTGGAGCCTGTTTCGGATTCTGGGTCTCCCTCTCTCTCTGTGACCCTCCCCCATTCATGCTCTGTCTCTCTCTGTCTCAAAAATAAATAAACATTTTAAAAAAATCATTCAGGACTGAGAACCCGGGCTCTTGCTGCCAATAATTTGCAGGTGTGCACCCAGTCTACCTGTGTTAGTAGTCACGCCTTCGCACGCAGCCCGGCTGCACACCCACCGGAAGGCAGCAGCCCTGGATGGGTCAGCACGTAGACGGGTCTGGATGAAGAGTGTGGTCTGAGCAAAGTTACGGTAGAATTAGGGTGAGAGTATAGTGTCCCAAGCTTCCAAAGTACTAATTGCTCCAAAGAACACATCCAATTTTCCATCATTTGAAATACACTGACGTAGAAGGAAATACGTTGAGCTAAAAACGTTCCCTGTGGTATTTACAGACAGGAAGAATTAGAAACTAGCTCTCGTCGATGGGCCAGTGATTTCTCTGATGATCGTGAACCGTAGTTCGAGGACCAAGGATCTGTAATTCCATGGTCACTCAGCTCCAACGACCTTTCTCATACACAGATATAAATACTACCTTAAGCAAGACACTCCACATCACTCAAATGAAAAGTTAAGGTAACACCTACCCTCGAAGAAGGTTCAAAGGGTTCCATTAGCTGCCACATTTTAAGGTTCTGGCTACAACACCAAGCATACCGAATGCGCTTTGTGATGTGGCTCCTTTTGCCTCTATTAGAGACTGGGGGTGGAGTCTTTGTCTGAGCCAGTGACCTGTTAAGTGATGGTGTAGATCGTCAGATCTTTGGGATTAGCAGAACGCACAGGGGACATTTGTGGACGGTGACAGTAAGAGCTTGCATTTCTTTTTTTTTTTTTTTAACATTTATTTATTTTTGAGACAGAGAGAGACAGAGCATGAACAGGGGAGGGGCAGAAAGAGAGGGAGACACAGAATCCGAAACAGGCTCCAGGCTCCAAGCTGTCAGCACAGAGCCCGACGCGGGGCTCAAACTCACGAACCGTGCGATCATGACCAACTTGGACACTCAACCGACTGAGCCACCCAGGTGCCCCTCGAGCGCCCTCACTCTTTTTTTTTTTTTTTTTTAAATTTTTTTTTCAACGTTTTTTATTTTTATTTTTGGGACAGAGAGAGACAGAGCATGAACGGGGGAGGGGCAGAGAGAGAGGGAGACACAGAATCGGAAACAGGCTCCAGGCTCTGAGCCATCAGCCCAGAGCCCGACGCGGGGCTCGAACTCCCGGACCGCGAGATCGTGACCTGGCTGAAGTCGGACGCTTAACCGACAGCGCCACCCAGGCGCCCCGGAGCGCCCTCACTCTTAACCCACTGGTCCTCTTGGGTCATTTTTTAAAGACACCTTTTCTAAGCTTTTGCAATCATATCATTTGAAAGAGAGGCCTTCTTAGGTGGGGTTCTACCCCCACAGCTATATCCCAGCCCTCGACAGACATAAGGAAGACCCCCAAATTCTCATCTTGAGAGGAAAAATGTTGTGTCTGACAACAGTAAGTCAAACGTAGCTGTTGATGGCTTACAAACGCCCCTCTAGAGTTGATCAGCAGTTTGTGGCTGGGACAGGACATCTTCACAGTCAAAAGCACACGGAAGAAACGAAACTTCCTCCGATAAGCAAAACCGATGCTGCACAGCTTGCAGCATCTGGGCAAACGGACACATGGTTGGCATCCTTTCGCGGGTATATATTACCGACTCCATAATGCGGCCACGAGGAGACGGTAATGCTACCTGTTGCCTGCATTCCACAAAATAAAGATATTCTTTCCACGTAGATTGGCTCTGGTGGGAGTTGCTTCCAGGGTCGAAGTATATTTGAGATAGTCTCGCTCTTTAAAGCGCTCTGAACAGGCAGGGATATGGCGGGATTAAAGACAGATTTGCATATGGGCTTTTCCGCATGTGTTTCATAATGAAAATCTGAATTCCACCTTCCCGGCCGCGTGCTGATGATGACTTTAGCAAAAAAGGGCTCGCCAGGTAGGAGGTGGCTTCTGGGGCCGAGGGGCCGCGTGCTCATGGAAAATTAAAAACAAGGGCTTATTTTAGCTATGAAAATGTAATCATTCTTGCGCTCAAATATGCTTTACGTTACCTAGAAGAGGGTTTATTGGCACTGGGTCCGTTGTGTAACTGAGGAAACCACTGTGTGCTATAAAAACACGCTGATGCGAAAAGCAGGCCACTGAGCAAAAAGGCTGATGGCAGAAGGAGGTAGCAGAACTGACGAAGGCTCTTCCGGGGGTCGTGCGGGGGACCTGAGGGGAACGGCCCGGTGCCGCACGGTGACAACAGACGCACGGTCCACTGGGAACGAGGAGCCCGAAGTCAGGGGGGCGATTCCCTTAGCGGGGAGTGGGGCCATTTGCCTGTTTCGATGCCAATGTTTCTTTCCTATTTGAAAAGGTAAATTGCCTTTGAGATCTTGCATTTGCACTCTCTCGAGTGCCTTTCTCGGGGGGACAGAGCCTCAAATTCTTAAACTAAGACATGGAGAAAGGCTCACGGTGCTTCTTGGAGAGAGAGTAGAAAGGGGCTTTTTATTATTTATTTTTAATTTTTAATGTTTTATTTTTATTTTTGAGAGAGAGACAGAGCGTGATCAGGGGAGGGGCAGAGAGAGAGGGAGAGGACAAAATCCGAAGTAGGCTCCAGGCTCGAGCTGTCAGCACAGAGCCCGACGCGGGGCTCGAACTCACAGACCGTGAGATCACGACCTGAGCCGAAGTCAGGTGCTCTAACCGACTGAGCACCCCCGGCACCCCAGAAATGAGCATTTTAAAAGCAGATTAACTGGGACTAAACCAGGGAAAACAGGCTGGTTGGACTGACTGAGGATAAATCTCTTGGTGCTCAGAATTACTAACTTGATCTCTCGGTCTCATGTCTGGAGCTCTTGGAAATGCAATTCCACTCGTAATACAGAAGCATTACCAGTGGACAGGAGAATTAAAATAATCGTATTAGACTCCCCTGGAGAGCACGGGGGCAGGGATGTCTTAGCACAGAAGCCACAAATGTTCCCCTCTTCGTGGTCTAAACCGTGGGCTACGACGATCTAGCTCGCTTGGAACACCTCTGCTCAAACCTGGGATCTCAGGGCCAGTCCTGGCCCTCAGTGGCTCCTTCCAGGACAAGATGTTCCCCGGTGCCTCTGACGTCCCTCCTCCTTCTTTCTCTGAGAAGCCTCCCCTGGGCTACCTGGGGCTGGGCCCCTCTCTCATCCATCGTTATTATTTCTGGCGTTAACCCTGGTGTGCTTTGCTGCCTCCAGGCAGTGCGCGGGCAAGGCCGAGAAGCAATCCAAAATCTCATTACCGGGCAAGGAGATGCAGTGCAAGAAAATAAAACCCAAAGAAACTCAGAAAAAAATAGGAAGATAAAAGCTGGAAATAACGGAAAAGATTTCCTTCTCCCAGAAATGATCTGATCGGCAAAAACCCGAAGCTTGTTCTTCGAAATGACTAAGAAGACAGATAACCTTCGGCAAATAGGATCAGGAAAGACGAGGCACAACTAACATTAAAGCCAAACGAACAATCGACACCCGGGTAGAGTAAGTGTTTGAAAGTGTCACGGGATCCTATGAAAAACTCCATGACAAATTTGAAGGCGGAGTTGAGATAGACAATTTTCCCAGGAAATATAAATCAGAATTGGCCCAAGTTCCCACAGGCGCATGATCTGGTTTTCTAGATTTGTACGAAGGGTTGTTTGTACAATTCTGACGCTTTCTCTCTACTTCTGTTGTCTGCCCAACACCCATCCTGGGACACGCTGTTCATCGGTACCTGCCTCTTCTCACTGTGTCTTCCTTACTGTAAAAGGGGCACCAGGAGGCGAGCAGAGGGGCCCGTGTGCAGCGGGGGTCCCTGGGCCACTCTGTGCCTTTCTCTGCCTCACACCCTTGGAGCCCCATCAACAAATGGCAACGTCGCGTTTCCCGTTTCTCCACAAGGTGTCAGTGGTCCACGCGTGTTCCCCTGAATTCTGACTTCACACGTTTCTGTTCCTTCTACACCTGCTCAGGGATGCCAACGTACGTTCCACCCGCAAAACAAGACTCGCTGAAGGATCGGTGCTTCGTGAACAACCCCTGTGCGTGTAGAAAAACGTCTGGAAGGGTGTGTGGTGACATGCTGACTGTGCCCCCCCTCACGCGGCGGGACTGCATATTTTCTTCCCTGTGGGGTTTTTTCAGTTTTCCCTAGTGAGGCTGGGGGTGTACTTTTATTTTTATTTTTAATGTTTTTTATTTATCTTTGAGAGAGACGGACAGAGCGTGAGCAGGGAGGGGCAGAGAGGAGGGGAGACACAGAATCCGAAGCAGGCTCCGGCTCCGAGCCATCAGCACAGAGCCCGACGCGGGGCTTGAACCCGTGAACCACGAGATCATGACTGAGCCATGACCTGAGCCCAAGTCGGACGTTTAAACCGACTGAGCCACCCAGGCGCCCCTGGAGTGTACTTTTAAAATCATTTACTTTTTTCTTTCATTAATTTATTTCAAGTTGGTTAACATACAGCGGAGTCTTGGCTTGGGGGCGTAGACCCTAAGGTGGAAATGGGAGAAACACGTGTCAACCGAACACGCGTAGAATGTATTACATCAGGGGTATCACCCAGAGAAAGTTTCTGCGACAAACTCGCCTGTAATTAGTCCTTGTAATCAGGTGTTTCCCCTAGAAACGCAGAGCTAAACATTCTAACCAACAAACACATATTCCTTGGCAAACCAACCCTGTAAGGTAAAAGCTATTTTATCCCACTTTGCATATAGGAACTATTTTAATAGTTCTGAGTGCTCAGTCTTTAACCCTTCCTCGTGCAAATTGTGCCACAGGAAAATCCCAGCTGGATGACCTTGGCAGTGGCCTCCCGGGGAAATGAGGGACCTCATTTCCTTGGGGAAAAGCATCGCCACCCGACCCTCCCCGTCGAACCTGTTGGTAAGAGCTGGGGCCGTGGTTGGGGCGCCGGGACCATTGCTCTCTGGAGTGTTTCCTTTGCACTAGGTCCTGACTCCCCAACACAGCTCAGGGAAAGTGCTCTGGTGACCCCCACCCCCACTGTCTTGGGACCCGGGGCCTTGGAGCAAGCATCCCAAGATAACAAAGCTGGGCCTGCCAGTCAGAGTTTGAACCCACACCGTAGAACTTCCGAGTTTTCCCTCTTAACCACAAGGCTGCTTTTGCACAGTCCTGCGTGCAGAGTGTTTTGTGAATTTTCAAGGGCTTGTGCAAACAAACAAAAACAAAGAGTAACCCATGCTAGAGGCTGTGCATGGTCCACACAGCCTGCAGTGTTTACTCGCTGGCCCTTCCCAGAGGAACCTGCCAGGCCCTGCCCTGAACTGCTCTGCTACAGGGGGCCGTGAGCGTGCGCTGAGCCAGAGCTCGTGCCGGAAGCGTGTGTGATGATGACGGTGGGGGCAGGGGATGCGGGTGTTTGTGCCTGAAGATCCCACTGAGAGACGAGACCTGGGTTTAGGTCAGGGCTTTTACGTCTTTGGAACTCAGATTGGATGACCCGTGTGTATCTGCGTGGGGTTCCTAGGAATACTTGCGTGCGTTTGACTTTCAGAGAGCAACGCCGCTTCCAGAATGATCTGTGGGTTTTGTTCGAAGTGGGGTGCAGAGCAGGTGCAGACAGATGTGCATCACGCCTGTCCCAGGAAGAATGAGCCCCGAGTCTATGGCACAGGACGTGTCGAGGCTGGAGGGACTGACACCTTGATGACCATGGCAGGCGTGATCCTTGGTCACTGGGTACTCCCCTTCTTCCTCCGAGTAAGGGGCACATCGCTCTCCCTGCAACCCCTCACCTCTCATCCCGCCTCTTCCCGCTTTGCAACCCGGAGCCCCCCCAGGGCACCTGTGAATCCTCAGACATCATTCGCAAAATTGGGCATGTATGGGAAAGGGATAATTTCTGAATGATTCTTCCGTATATTCAGGACCCCCCAAAGATTGAGAACTACAAAGCTGCTCTAGGCAATCTGGCCACGGCCTTATGTTATTTACACCTGAGTAAAAGAGGGTCCACGAGTTCAGTTTCTGGGTTTGGGCATTTTGATTCTTACCCGCTTAGTTTGTTGTTTTAAGTGGATGGCGGACTAATGGGTCGTTGGGTGTTTCCCACTCTGTAAGGGGACATCTGTGGGTCATGAGAGGGCCCTGAGCAACTCAGTGCCCTACTAAGCATCCTGCTAAAGGAACACAGAGGACAAACCAGCGTGTATTAGAGACCCTTGCTCTGTACCAGAAGACCGAGTCCCTAAGGAAGGGCGGTGACAGAGGAAGAAAGGAATGCCAGTCCGTTTGAATCCGTGCGTCAGTGCTGCAACCTTGACCTTGCTGACTCTAAGCCCACAATCTTGTTTTATTAACTAGAATGTATTCGTTTTCTCAGATTATATATTTACTATAGAGTCGATCAAAACTAAGACAAAGAAATCGCTCGGTTGTCACCATAGTATGTTTTCCAGGTCATAGATTAGACCTAGAGATACAAATACGGGTGTAGACATTGCGATGAATCCCCCTGTACATTTTATTCTGTTTTATCTGGCCGAGCGCGATAACCTGAGTGTTTGACGTTTGTTGGAAACATCTTTTTCATGAGTATGTTATATTCTAAGGCAAAAACCCAACATCATTTAATAACCACTCAATTCCCGTGGTAGACAAAAGCCATTTGCAACATTGTATGGTTTGTAATAAGGCTTGCCGGAGACCTCGATGTGAACTGGTACTTGATGGGTGTGTGGTCCGTAGATAAATCATTTAACTTACCCCATGCCTCACTTCCCTCGCCAGTGACATCTGGAAGATGACACCGGCCTGGCGGGCCTTTTGTGAAAATCTGAACATAGTAAGGGGCCGTCAGTAAGGATAGCTACTGCAGTTTCGGTAAACCTTCCAGGTTCCGTCATTTGGCCATCCCTGTCCACCGTGATTCAAACTGCCTGATCATGCCCATTTTCCCCCTGACGGTGGGTTCTTTGAGCTGAAGTATCGAGCTCTTATTTAAAACGTCAGGAGTGGGGACGCCTGGGTGGCTCAGTCGGTTAAGCATCCGACTTCGGCTCAGGTCATGATCTCGCGGTCCATGAGTTCCAGCCCCTCTTCGGGCTCTGTGCTGACAGCTCAGAGCCTGGAGCCTGCTTCCGATTCTGTGTCTCCCTCGACTTACTTTTTAATTTAGGGAATTAAAAAGCTAAGCCAGACTACTGTTTAAGCACAGATCCTGGCATTCGCAGCTGGCCACGTGCTAACCTGTCCTGTACGTGAAGAACCCTGAACGTGAGAGAGGAGGTCCACCGTGGGAGGGGCTGTGCTGGCCGGCCGGCTTCCTACGTGCACTTTACATGTGTCCCTGCCAAACGAGCTCGGGGATCATAATCTCAAGTGGTGCCTGTGCACACATGTAGACACACAGACTCAGTATAAGGTTACTTGTAGGACTGGATTTTACACGGAGTGATGTAAACGCGTGTGCGTAAGTAGAACATTATGTAAAGGATTACGTGTATCTATAGGGATATATCGAGTGTTACGAATACTTAGAGTCATAAAATCTGTTCAAGATTTTGCGTATGATGCAGTTACATATATAATTCTGATTATGGTAAGATTGTAAGTATGTTTAGAGTCGTGTTTAGTGGCACACAGATGATTTCATAAGTATGTGTGTATATAGAAATACGCATAACATATGTGTCCATATAAAGTATCATACGTGCCAATATTGCATAATTTATTTGTATATACATACATTGTGATCAGAGGATGTTCTATAAGAAAATGTTTATGGATATATTATGTATATATGCAAAAGCTTATATATGTATGTCTGTGTCTACCCCATATATTCTGTAACCTCAGAGAGGTTCTTTGATTGCCCTGCTTGGAATGTACTCGGAAAGTTTCAAAATTAAAGATGCTTGCAAATTTTTACTTTTAAGAAGATGGATATTGTGAATTTTCTAACACTTTCTGTGATGACAAATGACTCTCAGAACCTCTTCAGTAGGTATTACAGATGTGCAATCTGCTCCTTCAAAGTGGAAACAGTTTGACAGTGATCGAGAAGGTAACTGCTCGATCTGATACACGTATGACGTTTGGAATAATTCCCACCATTAGTAGTTCTGTTCCTAAATATGGTCTGAGAGTGTTACCGATAACAACATCCAAATCCGCAAGCTCTAAAAACACAGAAGTGGAATTTACTGTTTAAACACTAAATAGCTTCAATGGGTTTTGAACCCATCTGTTAAAACTATGCAAACACCACACATCGTGTGAAGAGTTTGCAAAAGCACCTGATTCCCATGAGGAAAGAGGGAAATGCTCTGACCACATTCAACCAAGTACTGTGTATAATTGGTGAGTGGCATTGAACCTGATCCACTCAGCGTTAGCCAAAGATACGGAGCGAGGTTAAGTTGTGTAAGTGCAAAATAATTTTAAGAGTTAAAAAATGTACAGATTTAAAAATAAATCTTTCCGTCATCCTGTAAAAATTTCTTTGACGTATAATTGACATATAATTTGACATCTATTAGTAAAGTAACGCGTGTAATTTACAAACATATATAAACACATACTTACATATACAATTGTATACACGCACAACCTCAATGTGTATATACATAATATACAGTACATGCATATATATATATATATATATTTACATACATATACGTACACACATGTGCGTGGGGTGTGTGTTGTATACGTAAATATTTTTCATGCTTGGGGGAGAAGCCCGAGGAGGTGTTTGGAAATCATTGCTTTCAGTAGAGCAGATCAGAAGAGAAGGTGCTTCTCTGGGTCCCTTGCTCTACACGTAGCTCAGTTAAGAGCTTGACTAACTCAAAACAGCAACTTAACTTTCAGCCTCCACTTTAGGAAAGATGTAGACGTTCAAGGGCACAGCGATAACTGGTCTGAAGATGAAAAATACATTTAAAATAGTGCTTTGCAGGTAAATGTTTGACAGCTACGGTCTGTAGACAAAAGCCCTGATGTGTAGCCTTTGCCAGTCCCCACAGTGTGAACACCTCGGTCATGGCCAGTTTCAATGCCCGCATGTCCCTGAACGTTGAGACCAGGCTTCAGTGGCTCGAGCACACGCCCCTGAAAAGAAAATCATTAAAATAAATGCAGCTTTAAGGTAAAAGGCACCATACTGGTGACAGGACATCTTTCACTCCGCACCCCCAACCCATGTTGCTACATCCAAGAATAGAGAGAGAAAAAGGGTTTGGAGTCCGAAAACCCTATGGCCCAAGCCAACCACGGAGTTCTGAGGTCTTGTGGCAATCGTAGCACCAGGCCGTGCCTCAGTTGCCTTATCTGTGAAATGAGCACGACCCCAGCTACCGCGCTTCCTTCCAGGGTTGACCCGAGGACGGAACGCTGGCCTGTGTGGAGGTGCCGTGCACATTTAGGAACGAACCTCTCGGAACTCATCCTGTCTATTCAGGAGACGTTTCTCAAAGTTGGGCTCTGGAGCCTTGTCAAAAAGGTAAATAATCAAGTGCCTGAATTGTGAGCAGGAAACTAGGAAATGCAGATGATGAGTCATCTAGCCAAGGCGTGTCACGCCCGGGGCCTCCTGCGATTAGGACTTCCAGCGCATTTTATTTTTCCTGATTGTTCTAATCATTTGCAGTTCTGTAATTAACCGACTACTGTATGCGTAGAAAAACTATCTGCTGAAAGCAGAGATAACGTTCTCACGAAAGCGTGTGTCTCTGATATACGCTGTTCGTTCTTAAAGTCAGCTGCTATTTTTGTATCCATCCCATGCACCAAACTCCTGCAGGAATATTCTGAAGACGCCCCTCCCCTCTGTCTGTCAATTACCTCGCAGAACGTGTATTATTAATGGCAGTAATTGCTTTCTGACCTCCGCGCCACGATCCTTTTCCATCCATTAAGGCACTACATTACCCACTTTTGCAAAACATGAATCATAAATGAAATATTGATTTCAAAAAATCACAACCTGCTTTACATTAAAAAAAAAAAAAAAAACAAAAACAACTCCTGTAAAGCCAAGCTTCTTCTAAACTGAAGTGGAAATTTATGCCATTTGAAAAAACCCAATGCAGTTCAAAGAGGGCACGGCGATCAGACAGATACGTTCCTGTGTCATTTCCTGGTGGGATAACTTTATTTTTAGGATCTTAAAACTATTTGAATTTATCATTATTGTGTTGCATACATTTGGGTAAATTTATATCTCTTATTGAAGAAAATAGGCATATGTGTTTAAAACCACAGATCTTTCTTACTGTGCAGGGGAGAAATTAGGTCTCCGTTTCCAAAACAAGAGTGAAGACCGTTCATCAAGGTAGTTTCTAGAGTCAGGTGCTATTACCAAACGTGATGTGGTGTCTTTCAATAATTTTAATTCTCTCTGCAGTATAGTAAAGGGAACTTGATCCTCTGTGGCAAGTGAGACACTAGATATTTATAAAAACATAACCTTGTCTCTCTAAATGGGATAATGGAAGACAAGTGTTTAAATCTATTATGATAGATGATCAGCTCTCTTGGACAGACTTCACCCCAACATCTGAGAAGGATTATGGCTGACGCAGGGAGGCGTGAGCTGTCTCTACAAAAATAAAGTCAAGTGCAGGGAGGCTGCATGGCTGAACTGAACGTTTCCCTGGACGGGCGCTAATGAACAGGACGAGGGTGTTTCAACGCACTTTTAAAGTGTGCAGAGATCCTTAAACACAAAGAAAGGGTGGTTCTCTCCAGGCGAGACTCTTATGAGAAAATGGATCTGTAGCTGCATCGACATCGACATCTGTTCATCGCCACCCTCAAAAGAGACACATCTGGTAGCACGTGATCTGGGTCCCATGCTGTGACATCCAGGTAAGCACGCCGTATGGACGTCCCTGCCCGTTTTCCCCACATCTCAGTAAACAGGACGCAAGCGGATGTTTCGATTCATGAGCCACAGCCCATGAATCTGCGCTCCTCTGGTTCACCCCTGACACTCATTTCCGAAGCATCTGACTTCTGTGAGAAGGGGACACGTGAGATGCGAGTGTCCAGCACGGCCAAGAAACGCTCTGGGTCCCCTGTGCGTGGCACACCAGTTGGGAAAACGAGGAGGCAACGATCCACACTTTTTAAGGTCTTCTTTGACTTGAAAATTCCGACAGTTGTCTTATCTTCTTGGTCAAACACATGCCATTAGGAAACATCTCCGTGAGATATTACGTTGGCCAACAAATGTGGGTGGAGGTAGGACAGATCTTGTGTGCTTGCTTCTAGAAAGAAGGCCTGAAAGCATTTTAAACCGAATACTCCGTGGTTTCTCATGATTTTCCTGGGAACCAGAACAGGAAGCACCTGGGCTGAAACTCGGTTGGAGAGGCGGAGGGGTAACTCTACTCTTGCAGAAGGTGGCATGTTGGGGGTGCAACTGAGGTTTTCCTGTTAAAGGAGCTCTTGGGGAATTTGGTGCCAAGAGTAGATTTACTCATGCGGAGTGCACCTGTAGTCAGGACCTATGTGTTCCCATGATCCCCTGGGGGAGCCAACGCTCAACTCAAAAATGACCCATTTTGGGATGCCTGGATGGTTTCTAGGGGCAATCAATCACAATTGAAATTAGGGCTGCCCAAGAAACTTCTAGATGAAAACCCATCTAGCTTAAATGTCTTTTAGTCGAAGCTCGTTAGGGCTTGGATTTACTCCTCAAAATCCCTGAGGCCAGGACTTCCATTATATCCCACAAGTAGTCTGCCCCAGGTGTAGACCGCTTTGGGAGATGAGCTGGCGTTTAAATTTGCCAGGCTTCTGCTCTCTGGGGAGCGCCCAAAAAAATGTAGAACTTTTTCACCTTGAGAAACACTTCAGTATTTGGTGACAATGATCATGAATACTGTTCCCATCACCCATCATTCTTCCTCACCTCATTGCCTTTAAATGTCTGCCATGCCCTTTAGTTAAAATTATGTTATTTATCCAATAATTAACTTACAAAAGTAATATAATAATCTATTAAAAATTTTTTTAATGTTTATTTATTTTTGAAAGAGAGACAGGGTGGGAGCGGGGGGGAAGCAGAGAGAGGGAGACACAGAATTTGAAGCAGGCTCTGAGCTGTCAGCACAGAGCCCGACGCGGGGCTTGAACCCACAGACCATGAGATCATGACCTGAGCCGAAGTCGGACGCTTAACCAACTGAGCCACCCAGGAGCCCCTACAATAATCTATCTTTATAAAAATTGAAACAATGGAGCCATATCTGAGATAAAATGCTAAAATCCCCTCTCATCACCCTCCACCTTCCCTTCTCATGTTTCTCTTCAGAGGTAAACCTTTTGTGGTAACATTTTGGTGCATACGGTTCCGGATTCTATTCCACCTTATATGCGCATCTACAAACACAGAATGTTTTGGTTTGTTCTTGTTTTAATTATATTTATTTTAATATAAATGGAGTTACATTACAGGTTTATATGTTTCCGCTCCTTTATGTATTTCCACTGAACACTTGTTTTAGAGATGATGCTATGGTACAACTTATAGGGAAACCTCGTTCTAATTAATGGCTGTCGAAGTATTCCATAGTACAACTGCATTGTAATCTATTTAACATTCCCCTATGGATAGTCATATAAGCGGTTTCCAGTTTTTCACTCTTGTAAACAATGCTAAAATAAACATACTTGTTTGTGCATCTTTGTACGTACGTTCAAATATTTCTTACAGGATAGATTCCGAGTAGCAGAATTGCTTTTTAGAATGATATAGAAACTTTTTATAGAGTCTTAATGTCCTCCTCTTATCTCTATAGTCTCATATCCTGTGCTAATTTGCAAACCCGTAAGTAGCACATACAATTGTCCAATTTCACACGACAGCGTATCTTAGCCTAAGGTGACTTAGATACTGGCAGCAGAAACAGATTGCTACCAGTACGACTGATCATAAGATATACGGCTTTGGCTTCAGGGCCAGAGAGTGGCGAGTGATATATCGAGGCTGAAGAGATAGTAACCCGCATCACACAGTGGTGAAACATCTGGTCAATTTGTTTCTATGATAACTTGGGAAGGAGATAATATGCCAAATGAGCTGATGACTTGAGGCAAAGAGATTGGGAAACAGAATGCTAGCAGCAAGCCCTGGTTGTTATTGGCTGTATTTGATGAACTCACACAAAGATTGCGAGTTTAAAGAGATTAAAGGGACTGATGTCTAGAGATTCCTGGATTGAAAAATGAAGATACAACCGTTCCTCATCTCCAGAGTTTGAACAATAAAGACCAACTAATATTTAGCCTCACCCAGTGGCAATGAGCACATGTAGTAACTTGGGGAAAGACTCAACATCGGGGCGCCTCGGTGGCTCAGTCGGTTAAGTCCGACTTCAGCTCGAGTCAGGATCTCACAGTTCATGAGTTTGAGCCCCTCATCGGGCTCTGTGCTGACAGCTCAGAGCCTAGAGCTTGCTTTGGATTCTGTGTCTCCCTCTCTCTTCTCCTCTCCCCTATGTGTGTTCTCTCTCTCTCCTCTCTCTTTCTCTCAAAAATAAATAAACATTAAAAAAGAAAAAAGAAAGACTCAACATCATGTATACAGCATTCCTTTCTGTGAAAAAAATGCATTAACAGTATGAGGATTACACAATCAGACAAACCCAGGATCCCCGGTAGAAATTGTTCCATCAGTCTGAGTAGAAGTGTGTAAACAAGACATAGGACAGTCCCCAGACACATCATGACAGATATGTCATTTGAGAAAGAAGTAAACTTTGGAAATTATAAAACAGAGACTTTGAAATTTCTTGTTATCACAGAATGACAGCCTAGGCTGATGGATACAGGAATGATAATAATTAAAGTGTTGTAATATCCTCAGATTGTGAATGTTTTAAATAAATTAACTTTAGACTTTATTAATTACTCATCGTATGTTCTTAAGGATAACTATTAAAAATAGAAGTAAAATATGTAATATCTATTCCAGGAAGAAGAATTAGAAATAAAGTCTCAACCACATCAAAAACAAAGTCAAGAAAAAGGGGAAACATAATAAAATGGAAATACGAGATATAGAAATAACAAGGTGGTAGAAAATGTACAAATGTATCAGTATATCAATAACAATGATAAATGTAATAGATTAGGCTCACCTTAAATTTAAAAGGCAAAGACTGCCAGATTCCATCAAATTAAATAAAATTCTGCCATGAGCTGCTTATAAATAATACACCTAAAAAATAGAGAAACATTGAAAGTAAAAGGATTAAAAATGGTAAAGCAGACAATAATAAACCAAAAGACAGTTGTGTCAGTTGCATGTAAACAGATGTTGACAAGACGAAATAGACTTTTAAGACAAAAGGCATTACTGGGGATAGAGAAGGTATCTAAATGGTGATAAAAGTTTTAATTTGCAAGAAGACACAACAGTCCTTAACATGTATGAACCTCATAATGTGGCCTTAGAAACAGAAGGCAAAGATTAACAAAACTACTGGGAGAATTTGGCAAACTCTTCATTTTAGTGATATATTTAAACACACCTCTCAGTTACTCGTAGAGTCAGTAGAAATATACACGTAGAGAAGATATGAAAGAAAGAGAAACAATACATTTTTGTCAGGCACTGAGGACGTTCGCAAAAGTTGACCACAGGTTGGGTTGTAAAACACGTTCCCACAAAATACCACAAACTTGTGTCATACAGATCACACCCTTGGATATAATGCATTGTAGAAGTCAGTATCAATAAAGAAATAAATCTACTAGGAAATTTAAGATACACCCTAAGTACTCTTGGGTCAAAGAAGAAATAAAAATGAAAAAGCTTGAAAATGCCAAGAACTGAATGACAGAATACTACCTATCAAATATGTGGAATAGAGTAACAGCTGTGTTTTCAGGCCAATGTATGACCTAAAATGTTAATTTTTAAAAAGAAGAAAGGGCGAAAATTAACAAAGCATGAAATCATGAAATTAGGGGGGAAAACAACTGAATAAATGGAAAGAAAGTAAAAAATATAAAGGATCATCAAAGTCAAAAGTTGGTTCATTAACGGGCACCTGGGTGGCTCAGCCAGGCGTCTGAATTTGGCTCAGGTCATGACCTCGCAGTTCATAGTTGAGCCCCGCATCGGGCTCTGTGCTGACGGCTCAGAGCCTGGAGCCCGCTTCGGATTCTGTGTCTCCCTCTCTCTCTGCCCCTCCTCCATTCTCGCTCTGTCTCTCTCTCTCTCTCTCTCTCTCTCGAAAGTAAATAAACATTAAAAAAACATTTAAGTTGGTTTATTGAAAAATCTAATGAAATGGACATAATTCTGGTAACTATGACCAAGAAAACAGAGAGAAAGAAAACACAAATAAACACTATTAGGAATTTTATAATTTTTTTTTTCTCAACATTTTTTATTTATTTTTGGGACACAGAGAGACAGAGCATGAACGGGGAGGGGCAGAGAGAGAGGGAGACACAGAATCGGAAACAGGCTCCAGGCTCCGAGCCATCAGCCCAGAGCCCGACGCGGGGCTCGAACTCCCGGACCGCGAGATCGTGACCTGGCTGAAGTCGGATGCTTAACCGACTGCGCCACCCAGGCGCCCCAACACTATTAGGAATTTTTAAAAAGTTACATTCAAAAGGTAAAAGAAACTCACGCAAGTAAGTTTGAAACTTGGATAAAAAGATTTTTTTTAATTAACTTACAAAACCTGAAACCAAAAGGAAATGGAAAGACTGATCATTCCTAATGCACTGCAGAGACAGAACTGATAGCTAACTTACCACTGAGAGAACACCAGAGCCACACGCTGTCCAAACAAGTCCCAACATCTTTAGGAAAGATTATTCCAGTTGCCTACAAACTATTCTATAGAACTGATGGAGAGAATCCTTCCAGTTCCATCTATGAAGCCAGCGTAATACTGATAACCCTGCAAAAAAGAATATCATTAGAAAGAAATATCATGTCAAGTTTATACAACAAGGAAAACACAAAGATTCTAAACACAATGCCAGTAAACGGAGTTCAACAACACATTAAAAGATACAATGAAAGAGTTGGGGTTATTTCAGGAATTTAAGTCATTTCACACTGGAAAAAAATCTATACATGTAAATGCAGAAGAAATGACCCAATTAGAAAATTACCATCACGCAAATCCTAATGAATGATATATTCGTGATATATCTTAATAAATCTTGGCAACCATCATCAATAGATGCTAAAACTACTAGGTGAAAGTTGATAGGAGGTTCGTCCCAGAAATATGAGGCTGAAAGCATCTGAGCCCCACGGATCATCCTTAGCTGGACCTCGAGCGAGGCAACAGGACAAGACAGGAGGTGCAAGTATTCTTGGCAAAACTCAACCTGAATCTAGAACCTTCTATCTTAACTGTCCATTTACAGGACATACGAAGGAGAAACAAACTAGCTGACGATACAGAAGAGACATCAGCCAAATCCCTGACACGGTTTCCACAAGACAGCGACATAAAGAGAAGAAAGAAATATTTTTATAGAATAAACAGAGGAACGAGGCAGAACAAAAATGTATTCTGAGATATTTCTGGGTGAAACGGCATGACTTCTGTCGAAACATAGATAATAGGTGTAAGTGAAGGAACATTTGAAACAATTGAGACAAAATATGAATAGTGGTTAGAGGAGGCCTTTTGTTTATAGAACCAATAAATTGTTATTGACCTATATGAAAAATTGATGATGGACGCATGGGGGCTCATTTATGCCACACTGCTCTCGTACATATTTGGACATTTTCATAAGAAATAAAACATAAATTAAGTGTCATTAATCAGAGAATCAGATGACATAAGGGGAAAAATATGATTACCTTGATGGAGACCGAAAACATTTGCCAAAGTCAACATCCAAGCGTGATCTAAAGAATCCTTAGTACGCTAGAACAGAAAGGATATTTGACACCAGTTAAAGGATTTCTGCTAAAATGTTAGCTGGGGCGCCTGGGTGGCGCAGTCGGTTAAGCGTCCGACTTCAGCCAGGTCACGATCTCGCGGTCCGGGAGTTCGAGCCCCGCGTCAGGCTCTGGGCTGATGGCTCGGAGCCTGGAGCCTGTTTCCGATTCTGTGTCTCCCTCTCTCTCTGCCCCTCCCCTGTTCATGCTCTGTCTCTGTCTGTCCCAAAAATAAATAAACGTTGAAAAAAAAAATTAAAAAAAAAAAATAAATAAAATGTTAGGTATCGCCTTTCTTTTTTTTTTTTTTTTTCCCAACATTTATTTATTTTTGGGACAGAGAGAGACAGAGCACGAACGGGGGAGGGGCAGAGAGAGAGGGAGACACAGAATCGGAAACAGGCTCCAGGCTCTGAGCCATCAGCCCAGAGCCCAACGGGGCTCGAACTCACGGACCGCGAGATCGTGACCTGGCTGAAGTCGGACGCTTAACCGACTGCGCCAGGCGCCCCCAGGTATCGCCTTTCAAAACGGGGGGAGGGGCGCCCAGATGGCTGAGTTGGTGCCCATCCCGACTCGTGCTCTCTGTCTCTCTCAAAAGTAAATAAATCAATTTTAAAAAATAAGTAAATACAATGTTAGTAATCTCCTTCAAATAGGAACGGGATGATGATGCCCATTATCTTTTCAAAGGTTTACCGTGTGTCCTAGTTACGACAAAGAAATATACCCACAAATACTGTACATCCCATATGCATATTCACACACACAGATAGTATTTTTTAATCTTTTT
Source organism: Lynx canadensis (assembly GCF_007474595.2). Classification (NCBI taxonomy): domain Eukaryota; kingdom Metazoa; phylum Chordata; class Mammalia; order Carnivora; family Felidae; genus Lynx; species Lynx canadensis. The sequence continues at coordinate 2,343,491 of NC_044308.2, forward strand.
TTAATATTTATTTATTTTTGACAGAGAGAGAGAGAGAGAGAGAGAGAGCGAGCATGAGTGGGGGAGGGGCAGAGAGAGAGGGAGACCAGAATCCCAAGCAGGCTCCAGGCTCCGAGCAGGTCAGCACAGAGCCCGACACGGGGCTCGAACTCACAAACCGCGAGATCATGACCTGAGCCCGAGTCAGACGATGTTCAACTGACTGAGCCACCCGGATGCCCCGATAGATAGTTTTTAAATTCAGTGTAAGGAAAGATTTGGGAAGTGAGAAACAAAACTGTCATTATTTACAAATTATGACCATCTACCTGTAAAATCTCAAATAATTGGCGATAAACTGTGAGAACTGATAAAAGAAAGTTTCTAAGGTCAATATGCAAAATGAGATCAATATTCAAAACTTCACTGCAGATTCTATAGATCACAACAGTTTTAAGAATGCAATCGTTAAATGTCATTTGTAAAAGCAACGTGTGCATATGTATCCCCGAGGAATAAATTTTACAAGAGCTGTGCAAGACTTGTATGAAAGTAGTTACTAAATTCTACTGGAAGACATTAACGATGACCATGTTCTTATTGCATCCCCAGGGGACCCAAAAGTTCCAATATCAAAAAAAAAAAAATGTTGATTCTCCCCAAATTAGTCTGTGGATTTGACACGATTTACTATCTGAACGTCAACAGCATTCTTTCAGGAGCTTGTCAAGATGATTTTAAAAAGTATTCAGTCTCAGGAATAGTCCCTGAATAAAGAGACTAATAATAATGTTGGGGTGCGGGAAATTGCCATTTTGGATAAAATAAAGCTACGCTCAGGATGATGTGGACACAAATACAGAGAAATTGACCACTGAAACATAATAGTAAAATCAGAAACAAAGCACGCAAACATATCTGAGGTACACTGCAGATAGCCAAGGAGAGGAGAAAATAGTCAATCAATGGTTCTAAAACAATCTTATCTCATGCAGCACAAAAAAGCATTCCCATTGGATTTAAGTCTAAATGTACAACACTCTTGGGGCTCCTGGGTGGCTCAGTCGGTTGAGCATCTGGCTTCTGCTCAGGTCGGCCGTGAGTTCAAGCACCCGCGTCGGGCTCTGTGCTGACAGCTCAGAGCCTGGAGCCTGTTTCGGATTCTGTGTTTCCCCCTCTCTCTCTTCCCCCTCCTCCGCTCATGTCCTGTCTCTCTCTGTCTCAAAAATAAATAAACATTTAAAAAAAATTTTTTAATGTACAACACTCTTAAAAGAAGACATAAGTGAGGGGCACCTGGGTGGCTCAGGCAGTTAAGTGCCAACTTTGGCTCAGGTCATGACCTCACGGTTCGTGAGTTCCAGCCCCGCGTCAGGCTCTGTGCTTGACAGCTCGGATCCTGAAGCCTGTTTCGGATTCTGTGTCTCCCTCTCCCTCAGCCCCTCCTCTGCTTCCGCTCTGTCTCTCAAAATGAATAAGCATTTTTTAAAAATTAAAAAAAAAAAAGACATAAGTGAATATTCTTATGATCTTAGGAAACAGAAGATCTATTTATTTAATTTTATTGAGAGAGCGTGTGAGTGGGGAAAGGGGCAGAGAGAGAGAGAGGGAGATATAGAGAGAGAGAAGAATCTCAAGCAGGCTCCGTGCTCCGTGCAGAACCTGACATGGGGCTTGATTCCAGGACCCTGGAATCGTGACCTGAGCCTGATCGAGTCGGACACTCAATCGACTGAGCCACAGGCGCCCCTACAAGATCGATTTAAACAGAAACCAAAGCATTAACCTTCAAAATAGTTCATAAGTTCAACTGCACTAATATTAAGACGTCATCATAAGTAGAGTCCAAAAATACCTAACAAAGCGGAAAACTATATTTGCCAAGTACAATACTTGAATGCCTAACCAGAACAGAGAATCCTATAAATGATACGAAACAAACAAATAAATAATCATAAACAAACAAACAAACAAACAAACCAGCCCACGTCCCCTGGGAATCTTGTTTGAACTGGAAGCTGGCTCTGGGATGGGGACTGAGAGTCTATGTTTCTAACAAGCTCTCGGGTGATGCTGACGTGTGTATCTGCAGTCCAGCACGTTAGACTGTCATTGACTTATATGATAAACTATATAGCAGTGAATTGAATCATTACAGGTGTGGATACCACACGGGGACATTTTAGAGTATAATTTTTGGTGAAAAAATAAAACAAACCACAGAAAACCACAAAGATAGGTAACTTAAAAAAAAATAAACAATATATCGCTTAGGGATGTGTATATATGCGGGACACTGCTCTAAAAAGCAAAGAAATTGTTACAATTGTGGTCAGCTCTGGAGGAGAGGCACAGGCAAGAAGGGATATAGCAGGTGCACGTGGTTCTAGTAATATCTAATTTCGTATTCCGTGCTGTGATTTCCCAGATATCCCTGTAATTACTACATTTCACAATATATGTCTGTTACTTATATACTTATATAGTTTTGTATTTGTCACATGTTGACAATAACGAAGATTTAGTGATGTCCTAAATATGAAGTTTTGTGTTCAGATATAGATACAGATATAGTTACATTGATGTGTATTAGTGTGTGTCCTCACCTTGACCGTAACGATGTAAAATTATTTAAAGTAGAGGATGAAGAGATACAAACTCCCAGTTAACAAAATTAATAAATCACAGAGAGTGAAAAGTACAGCATAGGGAATATAGTCGATAATTTGTGATGCTGTTTGCTGACAGGTGGTGACGTCCATTTTTCATGTTGACTGATGAGTAGTGCATAGAACTGTTAAATCAAATGTGCCGTCCACCTGAAATTAATATGATATTGTATGTTAATTATACTTCAATGAAAAAATAAATAAAATAAAATTATTTAATGTAAAATCGCTCAAGAAGCATTACCTAGTTTATAGAGATTTAGATTAAAACCCTTTATATACTTCTAGGAAGACATACTTAAAAAATACTTTGTAAATAAAAGTATAGATTTATTTTCATAAACATTGATTGTAGAAACCTATACCTTATCCTTAAAGAGTTAGAAATAGAAACAGAAATTGCATATGACACTTGGGGGGGGGTATGCAGATACTGATGGTTGCACATTCTTAGAAATAACAGATACCATATATATATACACAAATACAAATATATACATAAATTAATTTACACAATCCCGCACAGGTAGATATACAGATACATTTGCATAATTTTGAACATGGCTTATATCCAGACACATGTATATAATCCCATATAGTGGTCAAATATATGTATTTACAATGAATCTTATAGATATATCAGATATCTATGAGATATAGATAGATGATAGATAGATAGATAGATAGATAGATTTATACAACACCACGAGAGCTCTATTTACATAATCCTTTATCCATAGTGACCCAGATACTTTCATGATCCCATTAAGGGACAGAAGCTAATACATTAACTAATCCCATACTGAGATAGTATGTACTGAGACTTACTGCGACACTATATGCTAAACGACCGAGTTAGAGATAAGAATTGACACACATAATCTTGTCCAGATATATTTCATTATGTACTCTAAACAGATAGAGGCACCGATAGAGCATCATTTTTGTAATACTAAACAGATACCCGTACATTTACAGAACACTAAATGTATTACTGTTCTATAGGTCAAGCTACATATTGGGCATAGATACATAATCCATTATATAATCTGAAACAGACTCAGAGAAAGAAAGATTTGGAACATCATGTAAAAAAAATGGATATATTTGCATAATCTTAACAAAAATGGCCATTGCACGTAATCCCATGTTGTAAACAATACATTTGCCTAATCCCTTATGAAGATACAGATATATTTACATACCCGTTACAGGAGTAGACTCATGTGTATATGTCTATATATTCCTGTACAGATAGATGTATATTTACCCAAGTCCACCTAGGAATTTCTAGACAGATATAGTTATAAACTACTAGATATTAAAAATAGAGATGAATCTTCATAATTTAATGATGCAAGAGACACATATATCTTTATATATGTATTTATTTATACATATATGTAAATATATACATCCCTGCACACATATAGGTTTACACAGTTACATAAATACTTAAGCATGATCTTAAACAGATGTGGAATCAAAATCCTATCCTGGCACAGATAAAAAAATTCAATTATTAATCCTATACAGTCAGAAAATCTATATTCATAATCCATTGAAGATACATCTATAAAATCATATAATTGTGTAGAAAATAGATCATAATCCCGCCCAGATCCAAACTTGGATCCAGGTTATGCCCTTATCCTGCCCAGGCCCTGGTCCCCAACCTCATACAGGCACACAGCTTAACTCTTTTCCCACCTACAACCAAAATCACAGTCCTAACCGCAGCTCTTTCCCCAATTTGCATTCTGTCCCAATCCTAATCCACACACACATGTATATATCTACCCAATGATACCCGTAACCTGATCATGTATTATCACTCCTTTATAAATTAACATCATCCTATTTCTCTATATATAGCCATACATACACTTAGTTCTCTGTGCACATACACAAGTGTATATTTAATCTTATATTTACATATGCCTGGATACCAATTCGAACATATATTAATCCTATATATACTTACTTTACTATAATAAGACTTAAAGCTTATCTATTCGTTTGAATATATACATTTCTGTATATACACATAATTCTATTTATATACACAAAGACACATACAGTTTTTTGTTTGAGGGAGTTATGTTTGTCTTGCAATAATTGAATCATATATATATATAGATATATTTAATGTTTAATTTGTGAGACAGAGAGAGACAGAGAATGAGCAGGGGAGGGGCAGAGAGAGAGGGAGACATAGAATCTGAAGCAGGCCCAGGCTCTGAGCCGTCAGCACAGAGCCCAACGGGGGGCTTGAACCCACAAACCGTGAGATCATGACCTGAGCTGAAGTCAGACGCTCACCCGACTGAACCACCCAGGTGGCCTGATTGTTACTTCTTTTTGTCTAACAGATCCATCCACACCTGAGAGATGTCAAAATGTTTGTCTCTAATTATATTTTGATGAGCTTTCCTTGCATTTGAAAGAGTTTCACTTTTTATCTGCTATATTATTTGGTGCTATACTGTGTACGGCTTTCTTGGGAAGGGGGATCAAGACTAGTAACTTCAGGGGCACCTGGGTGGCTCAGTCGGTTGAGCACCTGACTCTTGATTTCGGCTCAGGTCATAATCTCGTGGTTCCTGAGTTCGAGCCTCGAGTCAGACTCTGTGCTGACAGTGCAGAGCCTGCTTGGGATTCTCTCTCCTCCCTCTGCTCCTCTGCCCCCCCTGATCTCTCTCTTGCTCAAAATAAATAAAAAATAAATAAAATAAAAAATCTGTCTATATTTATTTTCATAAAAGAATTCAGTCCGCTCCAACTTATTGCAATTGGTGACTATTCAGCTGCACTCCTTCTGTCTTCCTTTATGTTTGTTACACATTTTGCATAAGTGTATTTTTTCTTTTACTTATATTTGTGGGTTTGATCAGAAAAGTATTGGTTCTGTTACTTTTACCTTTGAATCGGAATGTCTGCCGTGTTCCTGTCCGTTATTGGTTACGTTTCCTTTACCATCTCCTGTGTCTATGACTCTACTAATAAAACTGAAGTATTACACTTTTGGGGAATAATCGCACTAGATTAGTGGGTTGTAGACAAAATCACGTTCGCAGGTTGTTACATGCTCGTATTTACTGAGCACCTGCCATGCTCCCAGAGACTTCCAAGGTGCTGGAGAGACGTCAGTGGACGAGAGAAGTAAAAGTCAGGTTGTTTCCCCACCTGAGTGAGTGGTGGTGCCACTCACTGGAGGGGGGTGGGGAACAGGGGAAGCTGGCAGCTTATTCATGATGGGAAAGCACGGAGCTGAATACTGATAATAATAACTAATATTTATAGAGCACTTAACTGTATTCCATTGTTCCATGGGTTTATTTTTTAATGTATTAACTCAAATCCACATTCACAATGGCTCTCAGAGGCAGACAAATAAGTTAAATAAACATTAATGCAATAAAAATATTCAATATCTCAGAAATTTGAGGCACAAAGAACTTAAGTTTCCCATGCTTCAAGGCTACTAAGCGACAGAGGTTGGGTGAGGTTCTAAGCACGTTACATCTGGTTCCCATACCCAGAACCGTTGTTCATTTGGACTCTTTGGATGAGATTGCCTAAAGAGTTCAGGAAGATAAAGGAAAGAGTCTGCAGATGAAACCCTGAGACATAACACCATTTGGGGTTGGGAGGGGAGTGAAGGGGAGGGGAGGAAAGGTAGGGAAGAAGGAAGAAAGGAAGGAAGGAAGGAAGGAAGGAAGGACATGAAGGAAGGAAAAGAAAAAAGAAAGAAAGAAAGAAGAAGAAAGAAAGAAAGAAAGAATAAACAAAGAAAGAAAGAAAGAAAGAAAGAAAGAAAGAAAGAAGAAAGAAAGAAAAAAGAAAGAATTGAGATAGATAGCTTGGATATCAATGTGATACAAACAAACAAAAATTCCAATAGACATGATCAATAAGATCAGTTTTTAAAAAGAGTTAAATGGACCAATTCTGGTAAATATCATTTTTTAAAGCTAGAGAAAGAACAAGTGTGCAACCTGAAGAATAGAGAGAATTATATGCTCTACAAGTACAAGGTTATCTAAATACTATATGAGAATATTATGTTTCACTCTTATTAAATACATCTGAAAATATAGGTAAAGTGAATTAATTCCCAGGAACAGATTAATTACCAAAATCAACTCAGGAAGAAGGGGAAAAACTTAAATAGACTCAAAGGCATACAAAAAAAATTGCAAAGCTACTAGAATATCTACTTCTGAAAAGCTACTAAAAGGTCTACTCAGATTGTTTTACAGAAAAAAAAATTTACTGAGTCTTTAGGAAAAAGAAAATTCCATTTTTAAGAAACAGCTCCAGAGCATAGGGAGATTGAAAACCTTCCCAATTCATCATGGGAAATCGGCATAACCAACTATGGAAAATGGACGACGACAGAAGCAAATAATAGAACTATAGGGTGTGTCACTTTTGAAAATAGATGCACACACCACAAAAAATACGTAATGATTATTGAGTCCAGTCCAGTAGTAAAGTGAATACTCTTCACAACCAAGCTCCGTGTATCCCCAGAAGGCACAGGTGTTTCAACCTTAGGGAATATACTGAAGATATTTACCATATTAACCGATTAGAAAAGTCCCACCTCTGCCTCAAAAGAGGACAAAAGAAAACTATCTGAGGTTGTTCCTGATGCGACAAAAAAAGAAAGCACTGATTTAAAAAAAAAAATCATCTTAGTAAACTAGACATACAAGAAACTAAGCAGTATTGCAGAAAATAGTCCTTAGTTATACATATCAGCAATCCCCAGACCAACGGCCTAAACCATAAGAAGTCTTGAGGTAAGATGCCCCCATGGTAGTTAGTATGTAGCTCAGAATCATCCAGAATACAGTTTCTCTCCCTAGTTCTGCTCTGACAATCCTCACACTACTGGCATTCTCCAGTTATACCATTACTCTGTAAAAATAGCAATTTTCCCTAGAAGAAGCACTATAGTTTCTGGCTGCGTGTACACGGGAACCTTTTCTAGAAGCTCCTCCAGGAGCCCTTTACGTCTCCTTAGCCAGAATGTCGTCACACGGCTCGTTCTCAGACCAATCGCCGGTGACGGAGAAGATATGGCCACGTGGAGCTGTGTGGGTCCCCAAACAAAATCCTCCTTCTGTTGAAAATAAAATAAGTATGTTAGTTAGGGAGCCAGAGTGTCTGTTAGAGATCTCGATCAGAAACCTGAGATAAATAGTGTGTTTAATATACGAATAAATGCTGGGGAAAATTAAAAGTATGCCTCTTGGAGTCAGGAACAAGATGGGGCCTGGTGGTATCATCGGTGTTTAACATCGTGTTAGAGACCCTACCAATGTATGCAATGTTATTTGAGTGCCTACTCTACGCCTGGTATTGTTTTAGGTAGAAGGAAATACAATAATCAGTGAATCTCAGATTCTGCCCTCGAGTAGAAAAAAACAAACAGTTAATTGAAACGAACTGCAAGTTATTCCAAAGGTTGTGAGCTAGAGCAAAAGGGGCACTTTTCGTCCAGCTAGGTGGAGCCAGAAAGTACTCTATTAAGAGATACTTAAGCTAAGAGCTAAGAGGTAGAAGGTTCTGGAGCGGGGAGAGGGCAGCAAATGTTCCGGGCGGAGGAAAATGCCCAGAGGACAGAAGGGGTTTCACTAGTCAAAGATTAAGGCAGCCGAAACACCGCGGACAAGGAGATATCCCGCGGAATTGGTCACCATAGGAAGCACCGGGTCATCGGTGGCCCGTATGTCTTACAGGAGGTGGGAACGCTAATTGCACTGACAGCGGTTGAGGACTAAGTTGGGGAACGACAGGACACTCTTCCGGTTTAGGAGCGTCCCTCGTTGCTACTCGTCGGAAACGGGATGGAGGACATCGTGACTTCCAGTTTAGACACAGTTGCGAGCCACCCGGATGAGGATGATGGTGGCCGGTATAGGCTGGATCGTGTCCCCCCACCCAAACTCAGCGGTCGAAGCCCTAACCCCCAGACCTCAGAACACCGCTCTATTGGAGACACAGTGCTGGAAATGCCATTAAGTGGAAAATGAGCTCATTAAGGGGGGGCTCTCATTCAATGTGACCAGTGTCCCCTGTAAGAAGAGGAAATTTGGACATTCCCCATGAAGAGGAAAGACAAGGAGCAGGGAGAGGACGGCCAGGCACAAGCCTAGGAGGGACGCCTGGAGCAATCCTTCCCTCACAGCCCTCAGAGGGAACCCCTGCAGACACCTTGGTCTGGGACTTTCCGCCTCCAGAAACGATGAGACACTAAATGTTTGTTGTTTGAGCCCCTCGCACCCAGAATGGTACCTTGTTTCCGCATCCAGGAAACTGATACAGTTGGCCTAGACCAAGAATGGGGTAATAGAACTATGGGGGGCAAAGGGAAAATGTACATACTGTCTGGATACGGAATCACAGATGGACCGATGGGTCATCCAATGCAATCACACAATGAAGCAAGAGGTGTAAACATTGGAAGAGACAAATCGTCACTGGTTTCTGGTACCGACCATTGTTGCCCTGGAGCTTTAACCCAAGGGCTGCAAGGTCGTAGGTCACAGGCACTGTGATTACTGGTGCTTGGACTTCCTTAGCCATCTGGCTCAGTGTTCCCTTTTACCAATTGGAAGACCCAGAATTGGCCTGAGAGCTGCCTTTAATGATCTACGGGGCTGGCAATGGGGATTAAGGGATTTGACTTGCTTGTGAGGCTTCAGAAGGTGAGCAAGCAAATGGTAGAAATTACAGGGAGGCTCAAAAATAAAAAAAAAAAAGTTATTACAAGGAGAAGTATCCAACACAAGACTCTGTTATGATGAGCCTCCTGCCCCTAGAAACACTTAAGCAAACGCCAGAGAGCCGAAAACGCTGCTGCTTTTCAAAGAGGAGCTCTTCCCTGGAGGGAATCGAGACTAGGGTGACCTCTCGGGACCTCTCGTTCTGATTCAGTATTCCAGAAATGCAGCCATATTTATTGCAAGTCGGTAGCTTAGGTAATACTTATGGCGGATACGCGAAAATCTCTCCCCGGTCTGGTCGTAGTTCCGCTCTGTATTAGTAAATTGCGGTAGATTTACAACTGTCCACCCCGCATTAGTCAGTGCGGGACAGCTACAACTTACCGATGACGCTCCCTAATTACTAGATCTTCCCAAATCCAGGTCTCTTGCCACAGCCATTCTGTTGTATTTGGTTGTGTGCCCAACACATGGGTCATCTCACCGTATTCTAGGTCAACCAAGAGAGAAGCTAAATATCCTTTGAATCATTATTAACATTTATCAATGTTCAGTTTCTTTCCAGCAACTGTGTCCCACATATGGTTCCATTTCTATTTAGACTCAATTACTCTACGGCTGTTTTGTTCCCAGTTTTATTGCAGAACAAAGCAGTCCCAGAGAGCATGTGAAATTGCTCTGCACCTAACATTCTGTAAAAGCTTGGTATGGGCTGCGGTTCACGAGCTAGTCAACATTTGTAAAACCCTTCCAGACTTGTCTGACAGTATTTCTTGCCAGGAAATTGCTTGATCACTAGATACCTGATGTTTGTGACTAGCAGAAACGAGCTTTCTTAGAGTTGATGTGCAGTGTGTGTGTGTGTTTTCAGTTGGGGTTAGTGGGGCTTTGTGTTTTCTTTTTTTCAGTTTTAAGATATTTACAAAGCATTCTTTACGCATAAAAATGCAAACTCAATGTTCCTCCTGACGTTCTGTAGGAGCTTGTCAAGAAAACGTTGCGGCCACGTGAGCGGCCTGCAATCCTGTCCTGCAATTACTGTTTGTAATAACTCTGGAAGTCGCGGGCCAAGGGAGGATTATGGGCTGATCTTCAATGCTCTGACACTTGAGCATGAGCAAGCAGTTGCCCGAGTGCCAGTCTGCAAAATCCCAACATTGTTCCAGCCAGACAGTGAGCACTTTGAAAGGGAAACAGATTTCAGGGACCATATGTGCAATTATTATTTGTCCCCATGATGACTGAAGAGAGAAGAGTGTTGGCCTGCCCGGACCCCGACACGCTGAAGCCGGGGAAGGCCGAGGCCACGGAAGCCCCACGCGGAAACTTGTCCCACCTGACCCAGAATCTGGATCCCGGGCTCCCCCACGAAGGGGAGGGGCACTATGCTTAGGCCAGGATCACAAGGTAAACGTTGTGTCACCCAGACATGCGTCATCCAGATGGGGACGCATGGCCATTTCCTCGGACAGTGTGACCTTGGCTCCTTCGCCATTGCCCTTTCCACCTGAAATACTTGACTTTTGTGTGCCCACATTTAATCCTGTTGCCCTAAATTGTGCCCCCATTCGTCTATGACAGAATTGCACACTACCTTTGCTTCTTAGCTGTTTCGTTTCGTTTCGTTTCGTTTCGTTTGAAGGCAAGAACCAGAAGGAAGATTCCCATTGGTCCCATACCAGTGAAGCTGTTTACACAACAACCCAAACCAAGAGACCAGAAGAAGGGAGTTATGGTTACTGTTGCTTCACCGAGTCGGGCCAAAGGGCGGTTCTCCCATGCTTTTCTCTTCGTCTAATCTTGGGTTAAAATTGAATAAGGCACCATATTTCCTCGGTTATCATAGCTCTTCATTCTTAATGACCTTTTACCACATCCCCAAATGGCCCTCGATCTCCACAACATCCTCCAGCATGTCCCATAACCACTGAAATGTCTTGGATTCTGGTTCCTGTCCAGCCGCATTTCAGAGCAAACACTTCACAAAGCAAATCATGGCCAAGAACTGGCTCCAACAATAACCACAGCTGTGTAGTCATAGGCAAATGATACCCCATCCAAATTGACAGAATTCAGAGCCCCTCATTTGAAGGAAAGAAATCAGAGCCCACTAACCAGGAAATACACTCTCCAGCGACTTTCCCATAATTCTAGAAGCATCGACACCTGTAGCACAGCTGCGGTGAACATCTTCTGTTCCGCAATGTCTATTGATCTCCCACTGACTGACATGACCATAGCAACCACTCGTTCACCGGTTCATTCGCTCAGTCAGCAAACGCTCTGTGAGCCGGTCTTATGCCCCAAGTGTCGTCCGGAGGGAACTCAGGGAAAGGGAACAGAGGTGGCCTGATGGGCTGTCCGGCTTCAAAAAGCTTCCAAATTAGTTACTCGGCAGTTGGAATCATTTTCAATCAAATTAAATGATCTCTGTGCCTATTCCAACCAAGCACAAATTCCCATGGAGGGACGTCGTAAAAGATGCTCCTGGAAGGTTGGCTGCGGCAGATTTTGTGGGGAAGCCCTCAATTTAACAGTCTGTGGCTCAAAAAAAAAAAAAAAAAAAAGGGAAGAAAGAAAGAACAAATATTCCAATACAATCACGCTCCTCATAGATCTGTCACCGAATGAAGGTGTGGATTTCAGAGATAATATTCTAAAACTTAAAAAAAAACATTCTAAGGAGCAGGGCTACTAAACAGGAGTCCCAGAAGCCAGCAGCAGGTACGGGGACGACATAACCTGCTCCCAGATGTCAAAAACCCAAGAGAGGAAGGAAAGGCAACAACAAATGCCTTTATTTTTGCTTAATAGCTCCTTCTTTTAAAATAGAAATAAATTGGGGGGCACGTGGGTGGCTCTGTCAGTTGAGCATCCGACTTTGGCTCAGGCTGATCTCGTGGTTTGTGAGTTCGAGCCCCGCATAGGGCTCTGTGCTGATGGCTCGGAGCCTGGAGCCTGCTTCGGATTCCGTGTCTCCCTCTCTCTCTGCCCCTCCCCTGCTCACGCTCTGTCTCTCTCTCAAAACTAAATAAACATTGGGGCGCCTGGGTGGCGCAGTCGGTTACGCGTCCGACTTCAGCCAGGTCACGATCTCGCGGTCCGTGAGATCGAGCCCCGCGTCGGGCTCTGGGCTGATGGCTCAGAGCCTGGAGCCTGTTTCCGATTCTGTGTCTCCCTCTCTCTCTGCCCCTCCCCCGTTCATGCTCTGTCTCTCTCTGTCCCAAAAATAAATAAAAAACGTTGAAAAAAAAATTAAAAAAAAAAAAAACTAAATAAACATTAAAAAAAAATTAAATCTGATGTTCTTACTTCATACATTTACTTCTACCCCTTTTCACCATCTCCTGCTCCCTTCATTCTCCGCCCCCCGCCCAGTCCCCACCCTTGGGCTTTTATTTGTTTAACACGGGAAGTGGCAAAACATGGCCCCCGCCCACTGCCTGGTTTTGCACATCCCACAAGCTAAGAATAGCTTTTACAACTTTTCAATGGTTGGGGAAAGCGGGTGAGGGGAGGACAGAAAATTATCTTGTGACATGTGAAAACTGTGAAATTTAGATTGGGGGGCCCCAGACAATATTCGACAAACGGGCGAGGCTGGGTTCTAATCCAACCTTACTTATTGGCTGTCTTGTGCCACAACGGCCAAGCTGAGTAGTTGTGATAGAGGCTCACGGCCCTCTGTGGACTTCACAGAAGGCTGCCAACTCCCGGGTTCATCTTACCCTATTCCTTTCCTTCTACTTGGCCTCACATGCTGGTTCAGTTTGTGTCTCCAGCCAGGTCTGTCTCACTTATCGAGCCACAAAATCTGTTCGTTGAGCCCTTTTTCTGCCTCCCTGAGCACTGGACTTGCACAGTCAGCTACCCCTTCTTGCAGGCAGAGCAGTCAGTTGGCTGAGCGAGGGCATCACTGGTCCGGCCCCTACTCACCCCACCTGCCAACCTGTAGGCTTTTGCCCGTCTTGATGGCTCTCACTGGGGCTATTCTCATTTTATATCTGGGACAACTTTCTCCCTTCTAGAACTCTCCTGTATCGTCTTTCCACAGTCCTCCTTGCAAATGACTTTGCAGGCTCGATCCCAGTGACCCTTGGCCCCCATGCCTCGTTTCTCATTCTCCAGGAGGCTCGCCCCTGATGGAGACACATGGCTATGTCCCTCCACAACGTGACCTTCTGCACCGGCCGTCCAGAAATTCTACGGGTTCCAAACATCTTTTACTTTCTCTAATATTTTAACACAGCTAATCAAAACAATACTGTTTTTAGTTGGTGCAGGTTTTTTTCTATGGTAAACTATTTGGGAGTTTTTGTCACAGTAGTTCTATTAAAGCCACATGGTTAAGACACATAGATGACGAATGTTGTCAACATTCCTCCTGTCCCTTTAATTTGTTTCTGTAAACAATTTTTAATTTTCCATGGAAATGGGTGAGATGGGAGGGTGGGGAGGACCATGAATCAGAGCTATCTAGTGGCAATGCTCCCTGCAATTTCTTACTCAACTCCAGGACCGAGTGGCAAGTCTGACTCTGTGGATTACGTCCTTTCCTCCTCGTCCCCACACACTCAGTATCACTAGAGGTATCGACAGACCATAAAGGGCTCAAGTACAAAGGCAAGTAAAGAAAGAATAGGAGTGAGGACCCTGATAATCACCCTGTCCCTGGGCAGGACATTCTCCCCTCACAGAGAGGCAGCAGGAAGCTGAAGCCTCAGGAAAGTCAAGGGTGTGGCATGATTGCGTGAACTTGATGTATGATCGTACGGTACGATGTATGGCACGATGACAGCCAGACTATATGAACTTCTCATCTGTGCACGAACCACACACAAATTCTACTAGAATCCTTCTGTACTGGATGGTTGGCCGTATTGTCGATTCTGAAAATACACCAAATATACCATCAGTAATTCTGGACATTCCTGAACCTATGGGATCCCCTTCTAGGAGAAGAAAGCTGTTGAACCATAAGAGGTGATGGCCCCATGTCTCTGGGAACTCCTAGTCCCTGCAAAAGGCGTGTGTGTGTGTGTGTGTGTGTGTGTGCACAGTATAACTTTTTACAGAAGTCTACAGCAAAAGACCTGGGCATCACCTCGATCCTGCCTCTCCACTGGTTATAAAAACCTGTGTCCTTTTGTCCAAATAATCATGCTTACACGGATGGAGATCGCTACCTCTGAAAGAAATTATAAACTCAGTGTGAGGGAAATACGATGTCTGAGGTTTCTTATGGACGTACACTCTTCATATGAATCCAACTCCTCCATAAGAAAGAGGTAAAATGAGGAAATAATCATTAAAACTTAGAAAAAGAAAAAACAACGTCTATGTGATTCCAATCTGGATTGTGTTCAACTGTAAATAATAATAAGTATAACTCTAGTTATAGGGTTTAGTTTTCTCACATGATAAGTGGTCCTATTTGGCAATGTCACAGGAGCCATCTCTCTGTTCACTCCCACCATCTTTAAGATGTGCTTTTCTCCATTTATTTTTTATTTATTTATTTATTTTGAGAGACAGAGAGAGAGAGCAAGAGAGAATGAGCAGGGGAGGGGCAGAGGGAGAGGGAGAGAGAGAATCCCAAGCAGGCTCCTTGAGGTCAGTGCAGAGCCTGATGTGAGGCTTGATCTCAAAATTGTGAGATGGTAACCTGAGCCAAGATCAAAAGTCAGATGCTTAGGGGCGCCTGGGTGGCTCAGTCGGTTGAGCGTCCGACTTCGGCTCAGGTCATGATCTCATGGTCCGTGGGTTCGAGCCCTGCGTCGGGCTCTGTGCTGACAGCTCGGAGCCTGGAGCCTGCTTCGGATTCTGTGTCTCCTTCTCTCTCTGCCCCTCCCCACTTGTGCTCTGTCTCTCTCTATCAAAATAAATAAAATCAAAAAATTTTTTGGAAGAGTCGGATACTTAACTAACTGAGCCACCCAGGAGCCCCTTGGACCTGCTTTATTTATTTATTTATTTTTTTTCAACATTTTTATTTTATTTTTGGGACAGAGAGAGACAGAGCATGAACGGGGGAGGGGCAGAGAGAGAGGGAGACACAGAATCGGAAACAGGCTCCAGGCTCCGAGCCATCAGCCCAGAGCCCGACGCGGGGCTCGAACTCACGGACCGCGAGATCGTGACCTGGCTGAAGTCGGACGCTCAACCGACTGCGCCACCCAGGCGCCTCGGACCTGCTTTTATTTTAATGTGTGTTGCCTCATGGTCAAAAGAGGGTTCCTCCAACTCTGGCCTCAATACTGCGTTCCAGGCAGGAAAGTAAAATGCAATGGAGGGAAGAAAAAAAAAATGAAAAGAAAAAGACTAAAACATTTACCAGAAATGCTTAGCTAACTTCTGCGTATATCTCATTATCCAGAATTCTATCATACAGCCATCCCTAACTTCACCATAAATTGGAAAAATTAGTGTCTTAGCTGGATGTATCACAAAATTGGCCTCCTACTAGTAAGGAAAAATGGGAGAGTGGAAATAGGGTAGACAACTAGAGAGGTCGGCCATATATGTATCATTTCCAAGGGAGAGCTCAGAGACATGTTTGTCTACAGCTATCTGTAGCTGTTACGTAGGGATTCTGATCACAGAGTGTCTGTTTCCGTGTGATCTCAAACATTCAGCTGCATTAAAGCCATCTGAAATATGTTCACATCCAACAGATGTTTGGCATGTTGGAGCCCCACTCTGTATGTGCTGATTTCAGCCCAGGCATCCTTCAAGCCACGGCTCTCCGGGTTACTGAATTAAAATGAAGTACAAGGCATGCCTTATATTAAAGCCAGTGATTTGTGCCAAAACACGGGAAGAATGTGCGGAATGATCTATGAAAGTAAGAAAATGGTTTTGTTTTATGTGCGATATAGTAAGAATTGTTCTGATCTAGGTGCCAAAGCGGGAATTTCTACCAGTGGAAGGTGGACCCATTAATTACTTTTGAAAGCCCGGGGTTAGTCATGCTTGTCTACCTCCACACATCTTGGGACTGGAAATTGCCAAATCATATGCAAAGGAGTCTCTGATATATACGGAAGCGGATTGAAAACCCAAACGTTTTCCAAGGATGAGGTTTGGCCAACTGGATTTGCTGCGCCTTCACAAAATCACTTTATTTTATTTTTTTTTTCACATCCAGATTTTGTTGAGACCCTGGAATTCTGATTGCATCTGAAGTTCACACAGCTGGCATTCATTTCCAGCTACTAAGCTAAATAACACCCCTACCTGCTACCTTTCCTTCTAAGAGAACAGAAGCGTATACATTTAAACGAAGCAGAGGTTTTTAATGGGTCTGGGACAAGGAAACCAACTTTTATTGAATGCCTACCATGAACCAGACCCCGTGCTAAAAACCCTTTGCATATTTGCAAAGTAAAACGATCCCTTGGTCTGTGAGCCCTCTGGGAAGAGAAGCTTTTGATGACCAAGTGAGGCATGCTTAAAAAGTCTAAATCAAGCCGAGAAGTCGAGTCGCATGACGACCCAGTGGGGCAGAGCTTCTGTGTTATCTTCATGATTCAAAGAGGTCAACGCCATCCAACGAGTGTTGTGGCCAGCTACTTCTCTTCGAGCCTTTCTGTTTTTTTCCCTCGTGGTGGATTTCATAGTTTCTTCTCTATTCCTTCCACCGATACAAACTAGAAAGATACTATATGTAGTCTTGTTGATAGATTGTACATGATAGTGGGTGGGGCTCAAATATTTCTAACTGTTTTTATCCATAATTGTGGGATACAGTCTTTGTCTCCATTTTAAATTCTCGATCTTAAAGCCACATAGATCAGAAAGTTTGACCATCAAGTTCAACAAAACTTTCTAGGATACGAAACAATTGCTATGCAGATAAGGTCCCACAGCAGATACAAGAATGGAAAACTCTCCCAATTTAGTTTTACTAGTCTAGCAAAACCTTTATAACAAACCAGACAAGATAACTAAAAAAGGTTGTAAAGGCTTCATTTACAACGGTAAATATTCTAAATAAAATGCTATCGAACCAAATCCAGCAGCAAATTAAAAATACTGCAAAGTGTATCACCCCAGAATACAAGAATGATTCGAAATGAGGAAGTCTAGTAATAAAATTTAAACGTAAATTTACACATGAGAGTTATATCAGACCTGTTCTCTTTGGAGCAGAGAGGAGAGGGACAGAAAGTCCATCATCCCTCTGGGAAACTTAAAAAGGAAAGGCCAAGTTGCTGATTTCGTTTTTCACCCATGCCGGCAAATTTTTTTTTAAATTTTTTTTTCCAACGTTTAGTTTTGGGACAGAGAGAGAGAGAGCATGAACGGGGGAGGGGCAGAGAGAGAGGGAGACACAGAATCGGAAACAGGCTCCAGGCTCCGAGCCATCAGCCCAGAGCCTGACGCGGGGCTCGAACTCACGGACCGCGAGATCATGACCTGGCTGAAGTCGGACGCTTAACCGACTGCGCCACCCAGGCGCCCCATGCTGGCAAATTTTAAAACATTGGTGGCATCCAGTAGAGACAAGCATGTGAGGAATGGGTACCTTCATACTCTAATGAGTGAGTGTATGTTGGTCCCGTCTTCGTGAAGAGAACTTAGCGGCTGTCTCTCAAAAGGTAAAACACAGGGGCGCCTGGGTGGCTCTGTCGGTTGAGCGTCCGACTTCAGCTCAGGTCATGATCTCAGAGTTCGTGAGTTCGAGCCCTGCATCGGGCTCTGTGCTGACTGCTCAGAGCCTGGAGCCTGCTTCATATTCTGTCTCCCTCTCTCTCTGCCCCTTCCCTGCTCATGCTCTGTCTCTCTCTGTCTCAAAAATAAATAAACATTAAAAAAAAATTAAAAAAAAAAAACAAAGGTAAAACACACGTGTCCTAGTGATCCAACAGTTCGACTAAGGAAACTAGCCTCAAAGATATTTGCATATGTATAAAGATGTATAAATTCCCCCGTTTCGGGATTGGGGGGAAACAAACAAACAAAAAAGCTGAATGTCCAAAAATAAAGAAATTGGGATACAAATATGATGTATTCTTAGAGCGGAATACTCTACAGATACGAAATATAATGAGGCGGAGTCATATGAGTGGGCATTGGGACATCTACGACGTTTCACTGAGCGATGAAGAGGTGACGGAACAGTGTGTATAAACAATGGTCCCCATTTTATATATAAAACCTCTCCTTGAGCGTGTACACACCACACACACACACACACACACACTTTAATAATGGTCATCTCTGGATACAGTAGTGGGATTCACTGAGACTGTAGGATATGAACGGAAGCTTTTACACTTACGTCTGTATTGATTGAATTGTGTTGCCCAAAATATGGGAACTATTGCAATGTGAAATAAAACAGTACGAGTGAATATAAAAAGAGTTTCAGGTCAGTGAGGAAGAAATGTTGTGGACAGGCTCAGAGGAGGTGGTCGCTGGGAGCGCATGAGTCGGGGCTACTTGGGGAAAGAGACTCTGTGCCTCCAGGAAGACCAGACAGCTTCAGCACCTTACAATTAAACCTCTTCTGGGTTCTGGAGGCAATGAAACCACCATGTAGCTCCTTCTCAGACGCCTCAGTTAGTGCTTGGGGAAAGCCCCCTGTTTCAGAAACAGCGTGAGACAGGAGGCTCCCAGAGACAGGATCTCAGAAAACCCACCGAAGCCCTCCTTCAGAGGATCAAGCTTTCCCCCGACTCACCCTAGCCCTTTGGGAGATGGGATCTAGTGTGACCCAGGTAAACTCTCTTGAGTCTTTGGTTGCCAAATTCAGGAGTGTCTGTGAGTGCATCTTGCAACCTTAATAATGGATTTAGCCCAGACCAAACCATTGTGGTGCCTGGGGATAGCATTTTGTCACCTTGCAGGATAGGGTACTTTAAATTTTGTCTTCCGTCCGTTCGTGTAGGGTCTGAGCACTGCAGGACAAAGGTAGAGAAATCTGTGGGCGGCAGGCAGCAAACAAGCTCTTGAATCGTTCTGAGTAATTTACTTCTGACTTCAGGCCAATCCACCTTATAAGACAATAAATTAACTTGCTTCTTAACCTAAGTCACTCATGACATTCTTTCTTCCCACCACACTTGCTGCTCTCGTTTGCATGGACTCCGGGCACATACAACTGTCCCCACCTGTGTCGCGTGTTCGTGGTTGTATTCTTTCTCCATGACCGCCTGGCAATCACTGCAAACTCAGAGGCTTAGGAGCACCGTGCGTTTGTGCTGTCACAGTTTTCTGTCGGTTAGGAATCCAGGCACGGTGTCGTTGAACTCTACTCCAGGTGGTAAAGCCAGTGTCAGCCAGGACCGGGGTCCCTCCAGAGGCTGGACTGGGGAAAGGGCCGCTTCGAAGATCCTCAGGTTGTTGGCAGAATCATCTTCTGGCTGTAGGACTGAGGCCCCTGTTTGCTTGCTGGCCATTGGCCACGGGACTCTTGCACATCCTTGAGGCTGCTGACAGTTTCGTACCAAGCGGTAGTCTATTGGTCTGATGCAAATCACAGCCCCCGCCTCCTGCACTCAAGGGGAGACGATTACAGACGTGAACATAAACCCATCAGTAACTGGGGCCACGCTGGGCTCTTGGTACCCTTCCTAGAAAAGGGCCCTACCAACCCTCTGACTGCTCTACTCCTTAATCTAGTTCCAAAGGAACGAGGCGTCAGATTCTAAATTCTTCTCACTTCCCTCCTTCATGAGTGCTTCTTTCATGCTTAGAAGATTAATGTGCTCACTTAAAAAATGAAAGTAGATTTTCAAGTGCTCCATAATTTAAGTGTTTTAGTAAAAGACAAGTATTGAGCATTGTTTCTTGACCTTTGCGTTCAGCAATCGCTATTAGTATGTATCTGAAAGTCACTCGGCTCTGCTTTTCCGAGTTTCCATGGAAGGGTGAAACCCATTCATCTCAGTGCAATTGATACTATTGTAAATGGAATCTCTGGAAATGCAGAATGATACCGTGAGCCATCCATTAGGCCTTAATTTTCCTTAAAATCACAGGCTGCTAAGTATGAAGATTCAATTTAAAGAAACAAGGGCTCCAGAAACAATCCTGGTAGTGATCCCTGGAGAAACGAGTGAGTGTGCACCCTTGGTATTGGCACCTTCTCAAGAAAAGAAAGTGTTTAAATGAGGACGCGTGGTGACTAATGTTTCCACCAGTAGAAAAGATCATTTCTTTCCATAGAAAATAAAAAGCCACTTGGCTCTCAACGAAGATCAGGAGATTGAAAACTGAAGAAAACAAATGAATAAACATGGAAAGGATATCTGGGGGTCAAGGAAGAATAAATCTGTTCCCCAAATCACAAATGCCCTAAAAAATAGAAACACAACACCTTAGGGAGCGAGTCTACTTATCTGAAGGAGGCAACATCTCAGCAGAGGGAGCTCATATGGGACCTATTAGGACTGCATAGCAGAGACCGGACTGCTGGGGCAGTTCTCCATGTGTTCGGAGTGAAAGCCTGAAATGAGTGTAAGCATAGCCCCTTCTTCACCGTGACCTTGCCCTCCCTTCATTTTGCACACCATCCTCACTGCTCGGATTCCAGAATGGAGCGTCGTGCTCAGCAGCTCTGTTTGCCCAAACCAGTCCACTCCCTAGGGACACTCATGGCATGGACCCGGACTCAGTTGACTTTTCCATGGCTAGAACCTCAAGCCCTTGCCTCTCTTCATTTTGAAGAGATTTTTTTTGGTAGTTCTGATGGGACATTGTCCAATTCATGTCCATTGAACCATAGTCTGACTGGAATTTCTTAGAGGGGAGGATGTACCCTTCGAGGAGATCCTCAGTCTGTCTCTACAGTTGCCGTGGCTCTCCTTCTTATTTTCCAACATTTATGTAGACTTTTTTTTTCTCCCTTATAGTTTGATGATGTTGGGGAAAACAAGAGGGCAAGAATTAAAGATGAGTTCGATCACCATCTCGAACTGGATGGTATAGATTCTTTTCACATCGAAACCCTGTGTTTTAACTGTTTGTTTCTCTTGAATGAGGAAAAGGAAGGATGTATCCCTGACCACTCTTTGTTCAGAAATCATGTAGAAAGATGCTTATGGAGTGACCCCAAACTTCACTGGCCTTTTGTCGGCACGTCTGATGCTGCCTCCCCAGACACGCAGATGGGCTCTGGCTGAGGGAGGACCTTTGTCTCCAAGCTTCCCATTTCTGTGATGTCCGCTTACCGTCACCTCCACGCCAAGTGTATGGTGTGGTCATAGTGAGTCTTCTCACCAGTGCTACTGCCTGCTAAACTGAGTGTCCCTGGACCCCAGGGAAGCCAGAGGCCCGGTTCCAATGACTGGTGGCTCCCCAGATCACAGCACTCCCAGCGCTACTCAGCGTCCCCAGAGATGCTGGACTCCTGGTCCCATCTCTGCCAACCTACAGAGAGAGTCCCTTCCTGTTGGTGAACACATGATCATGCACACTGAAGAAACAAGAGTGTAGAGCATTTTGACAACAGGAACTGGTTTGAAAATTGAAAAACTGTTAGGAGAAGAAGAAAAAATGTAATTATAGTGAATTACTTAAATGCACCAATCTCGGTTTATGACAGCAAGTGCACAGAAACAAACAAGCAAACAAAAAAAAAAGAGGTAGGAAGAATTTAAGCTCGCAATTGCTAGAGTAGGATTAAGGAAACACAGATGAAAATCTACGTTTTTAAAACCGACAGCACGCGTTCTAACGCAGGATCTAGGGGGTGCTTAAAGATTTCATTTTGATCAAAAAGAAACCACACGCGTAAGAAGCAGACATAACAGATATCACATTCTTTAACAAAAACTAGTAATTAGGTGCTGTCATTAAAAATATCAGACAAACAAAGAACTCTGCTATCATTTGCAAATTGAACAATTCTATTAAATAAGTATCAGCATTTGTTTCTGATCTCTGATTTTTCCTGATTTCTGATTGTTCTGATTTCCATCAGACGTAAAAATGAACCACTACTTTAAATAACATTTTTTAAGGATTTTTAGGACAAGTAAATTAAGTGTATGTAGATTGGGGTCAGAACTTGACGTTAGATCCTTTTGTAATTTTGCAGAAAGACGGACATTCTGACTTATGCTTCCGTTCGTGTAATTGTAGTAAAATACACAAGATATAAAAGTTTATCGTTTTAACTATTTTGAAATGGACGGTTCGGTCCACGTCGAGCACACCCACACATTTGCGGAGCCCTTCTCCAGAACCCTTCCCATCTTGCAAAACTGAAACTCTGTCCCCATTGAACAGCAGACATTCCCTCCTCTCCTCAACCCTGCAACCACCCTTCTGCCTCCTGTTTCTGATTTGACGCTCTTGGGACCCCATTTAAGTGGAATCATGCGATATTTGTCCTTTTTGATCGGCTCATTTCACTTAGCATGCTGTCACCCTGGTTCATCCATGTGATGGTCAGTACATTTTGGGAATATATTGAGATGATTGTTTTCTTTTCTTTTTTTTAATTATTTTTATTTGAGAGAGAGAGAGAGACCATGAGTGCAAGTGGGGTAGGGGCAGAGAGAGAGAGAATCTTAAGCGGGCCCCATGCTCAGTGCAGAGCCCGACACAGGCTTGATCCCAGGACCCCGGGATCGTGACCTGAGCTGAAATCAAGAGCCAGGTGCCCCATTGACCGAGCCCCCCCCAGGCACCCCGAGACAATTGTTTTTCTTACATCATCTATTATTACACATTTAGTGATATATTCCCTAACTATTCGGCTTCCATTTATGGATGGATCCCTTCTTGGTCGCGGTACTCTTTTCACACATTCTTGAATCCGATAGGGCTGTATTGACTATATCTAAACATTATGAATTTGCTTTGCAACAGGTGTCTTTGGGTTGTTTGCTTTGGAAGGCCACCATGCTCACCACCTTCCCACCAGCCTTCTGGTTGTTATCTTTGGTAGGAATTGGTGTCACAGTTTGGTTTGCTTCATACCTGGGCAGATGCCCACATGTTTTAATACTCTGGGTCAGTTCATTCATTGTATATAATCTCTTCTTAGGACGTGTATTATCCTGTTCCTGATTTGTTCATTTCTGGGTTTATCTGTATTAATTCCTTTGTTGTCTCTCCTCGTGGCTCTTTGACTATTCTTTTCTTTTCTAGAGTGCATTGTCTTTGCTTGGTAAATGATGAAGGCATTTAAAATTATTATTATTTTTTGCCGATTATAGATTCGACACACTTCCACTGATTTCATACGCAGTGTTCTAATTTTCATAATTATTTATTAACATAATATTTACTTTCCTCCTTAACTTACCATAATTCCTTGGTTTTAAAAGGGTCATTTTCCTCGTATTTTTTTAACATTTCAGAACTGGTTCGTGACTTACATAAAAAGACCCAGAGCAAATATGAAGAAATAAATTAACATCTGTTCGATCTGACTGGTGGATGTAAAAGATCGTTAAATAATTCTTTGTGCATATTTATATATTCAAAATGTCTTATAATTATAATAATTTAAGAACATGCTTAAAAAAAGAATACGCTAAAGTGAGATAGGGAAGGAAGTAGGGAAGGAAGAAAAACACTCATCTAATCCAATCTACTCTTGTCTCTGATGAGGAAACGGGGGTCATTTGAGAGGAAGTTATCGGCCACGGAGCGGGAGTATTTTTAGGCAGTAACTTGTGGAACCAGCTGTCTGTGGAGCACGTCCCGGAGACGAATGGCCTCGCAGGGGCTGGGGTAGGAGGAGGATGGAATGGGGGGGCGCGGAGGTGACCCACCAGGACCAGTGCTTTAAATTGGTACAGGAATAAAACAGGCTTCCCATGGTGTCTGGGACACCGCCATTATTCATTTCTTTGGACTAAAACACTGTAATCCGGGGAAGTGAACGTCTTACCTGGCATTACCTTTAAAACTTTGGCCTCGATTTATTTACTAGATATGATTGCAACTCATCTTTTAGGACCCTGATTAAATAGGACGCAGAAAGGTTAACCTTTGAAGAGAGAATAATGGTCAGAAAAAGTGCACAGCCTGCCGTGTAGCCGGCAAAGGTCTGTTGGCAAGGCTGACTGCCCGTCTGGGAGGGAACAAGGGGCCGGGTGTCCGTGCCATGACTGAGCCATGGCACCTGGGTGGCCGGGCTGCGGGCTCGCCCACTCGGGTCAGACTTCACTGCACACTGTGCATGTGACCAGCCCTGAGCTGCCTCCAAGCTCTGGCTCTGGTCTCCAAATCTGTAGAAAAGCCCTTGTGGACGAGATGACAATATATGGACTTGTGAGACATCAGAGCTGGAAGAAGCATTAAAATATTTTTTAATGTTTATTTATTTCGAGAGAGAGAGAGAGAGCACAAGCCAGGGAGGGGCAGAGAGAGAGGGAGACACAGAATCCGAAACGGGGTCCAGGCTCCGAGCCATCAGCACAGAACCCCACACAGGGCTTGATCTCATGAACCGTGAGATCGTAAACTGAGCCAATGTCAGACGCTTCACCGACTGAGCCACCCAGGTGCCCCTGGAAGAAGCATTTAGAAAAGGAAATCTAGGGGTGCCTGGGAGGCTCAGTCAGTTAAGCTTCCAACTCTGGATCTGCTCAAGTCATGATCTCATAGTTCGTGGGTTCGAGCCCCAAGTTGGGCTCTGTGCCGACGGCTCGGAGCCTGGAGCCCGCTTCGAATTCTGGGTCTCCCTCTCTCTCTGCTCCTCCCCGGCTTGTGCTCTGTGTGTGTCTCTCTCTCTCAAAAGTAAATAAACATTAAAAAAGGTTTAAAAAAAATAAATAAATATGCATTTATTTTTGAGATAAAGAAACAGAGTGCAAGCAGGGGAGAGGCAGAGAGAGGGGGAGACACAGGGCCCAAAGCAGGCTCCAGGCTCCGAGCTGTCAGCCCAGAGCCCGACGCGGGGCTCGAACCCACGAACCGTGAGATCGTGACCTGAGCCGAAGTCGGACGCTTAACCGACTGAGCCACCCCAGGCGCCCTACAAGTCCCTTTTTATTTTATTTTATTTTATTTTATTTTATTTTATTTTATTTTATTTTCAGATATTGAAAATGAGGTCAGGACTCGTTCAGGCAGGAGCCTGGTCATACCGCACGCGGCATCTGACCGCACAGAGCACAGTGTCGCTGACTTGCCCGGCGCTCCGTCCATCAGAAGAGAGCTCCTCACCGTTACGTGATAGTGCATCAGACTGAGTAAGTATATCTTTATATACTTAAAATGTGGAGACTCAGGCAAAGCTATAATTATAGAGAATGCAACGACACCGTTAATTCACTTGCGCCTGGAGAAGACTCAGGCCACTAATTCATATCCTCTGACTTCATCGATGTCGAAAGCACGTTGGCAAAGATTCGCTGTCAGCCCCAGTCACTGGGCTGGGTCTAAGGCCCCGTCAGGACAGAAGATGGGAGGAGAGTTTGGGAGGAAAGACAGGGTCTTGTTATTGGTATGTGTTGTCGATGTTTCTGTTTTCGTGTTTTCAGGTTGTTTGTTTTCATCTGTAACGTTTTCCTGATTCACGTGAAAGAGCCCATCCAGTTGCTGTCTTACCGAAACTGCACGTCATTCCCAACAAATTCAGGAGGAGGCACAGACAGATACAGCAGAGGCAAAGAACAGCCAATTGTCTGTTTTTGTTTTGTTGTTTTTTTAATTCCCAAAAGGGTGTTTTGCTTTATGCAGTTAGCAAACCCTTCCAGAAGATTCCCCAGTGTTTCTTTCTACTACGGAAGTTCTTCACAGCAGCCTGCAGATTTTAGGGCGACGGACTTTCCTGAATCTCGAGCCTTTTCTTTTAGAAATCGAAGGATTGACAGGTGCCTGGGTGGCCCAGTCGGTTGGGCTTCCGACTTCGGCTCGGGTCATGGTCTCACGGGTCGGTGAGTTCAAGCCCCGCGTCGGGCTCTGTGCTGACAGCTCGGAGCCCGGGGCCTGCTTCAGATTCTGTGCCTCCCTCTCTCTCTCTGCCCCTCCCCTGTTCACGTTCTGTCTCCGTCTCTCTCAAAGACAAATAAACACGAGAGAAGCAGCAGAAGGATTGAAAGGTCGGTACTCTCCTAGCAGAAGACTTTCGGCAAGGCTGTCCCCCCTCTTCTGATGTGGGACAGCAGACAGCAGAAGTCCCAGACTTGCTTGGCTCTTCAGAAACGAGTCCCGAGCTTTCGTACAGAAATCGGGCCGCTGACAGGTGGATTGTTGAGCCTGTGGCTGGGAGAACATCTTCCTGAGGATGCCGGTGATGCTGTGCTCCCTCCTCTTCGGACAGGAGACACGCTCTTGTGAGTCTCCTTCTGAGCCACCAGGGAGACGGACAGGGTGGGGAGAGCGCGGACCGCAAGACGCAGGGCCAGGACGGGCGAGCCTCCCGGGTCCGCAGCCTCTACCGCCTGGGTACTCGTGCACCTTCGGCGGGCCTTAAATTCCCCCCGCCCAAGAACTGAGCAGAACATCGATCGTTGAGTGAAACAGGATTGTTCGTTTCAGAATTAACGTGGGAACCCCGATTTGTCTCTGCGGCCCTGCCAGTGGAAAATATAGCAGCCTCAGCGTCAAGTCTGCCCTTCGAGATCACGCTCACGTTTTAGATCTAAAAAGCTGACGTAAAAAAGTCATCTAGCGGAAGTTTAAGTTAACGGATGATTAAAAGTCAGGGAGAAGAGGAGTTTTTCCGACTGCGGTAGGCAGAATTCTGACACGATCCCCCAGATTCCCGCCCCCTGGTGTACATGACTTTCATCCCGTCCCCTGGTGGACGTGACATCCTCTCCCCTGAGTGTGGGTGGGACTATTACCATGATGGATTGCACTTTTTTTTTTGGTGGGGGGGGCGTGGTTAGGCTATGCTATACAAGGGGCAAAGGCAAAGGAATTTCTCACATGTAAGTAAGGTCTCTAATTAGTTGATTGTGAGTTCATTAAGAGGGAGACTACCATGGGTGGGCCTGACCTAATCAGGTGAGTCCTAAATGAAATCGGAGATTCAAAGCAAGAGAGATCCTCTTATTGGCCTTGAAGAAACACTACCGTGTTGCAGACAGAGCCACACGGCAGAGAACTTTCTCAAAGGAGCTGAGGCCCTCAACCCTACAACCACAAAGAAACCAATTTTGCCAACGACCCGCGGGAGCTTCCAAGAGGGCCCTGAGCCTCGAATGAGCCTGCAGCCCTGTCCCAGTTCTGCTGAGACCCTGAGCTGTGGACTCGGCTGACCTGTGCCAATCTGCGGATCCACAGGCCGTGGAACAACAGATGTGCCTTGTTTTAAGCCTCGAAGTTTACGGCAATTTGCTGCACAGCATGGAAAACGGGTACACTTAGCTCAGACACTAAACCCTGCAAGGCTGGGCCTAAATTATTCACAATTTAGCTTCCCTCTGGTGGTAGCTGTCCCGAAAGACCTCAGCTAGCCCCCAAGAGCACAAACCAAAACGCAACCCCCAGAGGAGCCCAGAACCCTTGAGAAGGAGTCCCCGGAGCACAGCCCCCAGGCACAGCTCCGTGACCCCCACCAGCCCCAAAAGGGGTTTGTTGGTAGTTTTATTCGCATACGTTTAGGGCAGAAATCACGCACTTGGCACCCCTGGGCCTCATGCACCCTGCACGACCCAGGGCTGGCCGCAGCTCTGCTCTATGGAAACGCCCCCAGTGCTGCCGGTGCCCTCACGGTCAATGTCGGCCCTTGGGCAGTCCCCGTGGCCTTGCCCTCAGCCAAGCCCTAGAGGCCCCCCTTTGGTTGCACACGAAGCACAACGCGTCTTGGAGCCCTTCCGGCCCAGAGCGCAGGTCTCATCTGTCACGCAAACGGGTGTCCCCAGCTGTGACGCAAGCCATCTCGGACTCGGAAGTTCGTCGGCTCCCGGGACCCGGCCCTCCCCGGGTCACCCGTGCTGGCCCAGCGCCGGGTCTCATCCCACTGCCCCCCGTGCGTTCCCGCCAGCAGATAACCACGCCACTGCCCTGACCTGACTGCACAGTCCGGCCCGGACACCGGCAAGGAAGACAGCCTTCCGGTGGCCCAGAAGACGCATTTGGAACCGACGTTTCAACCGTAAAGGCACTAGGAACGCCAAACGTGATTAGTGGTACTATGGCCTTGGAGCTAGAGCCGAAAACGTAAATCGTGCGTTCTCCAGCCGGTTTGGGGCTTACGGCCCTATGCACTCGGCACTCATTCGCATCAGGCTCTCGTCGCCTTATTTATGCCGGAGACCAGCTCGTCGGAAGGCACTGAAATTTGCGTCAGAGACGCAGAGGGGGCACCAGACTCGAGACAGCGGTTTGCACGCTCCTGCCGCGTGCCTACAGGTATCCAGGAGTGTGTGAGGCTTCTGGGGCCTCCCAAGGGCCACCCGAGTCCTAATGGCCTCAGATACGCTCAGTCCCCTGTGCTGGAAGAGGGGTCCTCTCCTGGGCCCATCCACTGCCAAGTGCTCCAATTCCTATAGTCAGGAGCTTGGCCTTTTCAATGTGCACAGCAGCGAGGACTAACCGACAGAGAAACACCTTCCGTGCGGCTCAGGGAGCTGCAGAAGGGCCCCACCAAGCCACCCGTCCCCCACCCCCCACCTCCCCAGGGCAGTGGTTCTCTTTCCTGGGTGCCGGTGCGCTATTTTTCTCTCCTGATCCAAGTCTCCCTTTGTTATGGCCGAGGGAGCAAACAGAGCCCACGTGAACCAGCGGTCGAGGGTCTCGCACGTAAAGGGAAAAATTCCTCTGACAACTGCTTGTATAAGACTCTCCAAAGAGGGGCGTCCGGCTGGGAATGCCTGCTCGGGACGTGTGTGCAAAGCTCCACAGAGAAGCTGCAATCAATCATTTCTTTTTTTTTTTTTTTTTTTTAATTTTTTAAGTTTATTTCTTTATTTGGAGAGAGAGAGCGAGAGAGCACAAGCAGGCGAGGGGCAGAGAGAAGGAGAGACGGGGTCCCAAGCAGCTTCCGCGCCATCAACACTGAGCTCGATGTGGGCCTCGAACCCACGAACCGCGAGACCGTGACCTGAGCCGAGATCGAGAGTCAGATGCTTCACCGACTGTGCTACCCGGGAGCTCCTGCAATCAATCATTTCCTAGTCCAGTCCCCTCGTTTCCTCCTTTAAAGGGAAAGGTACCACCAGGAAAACGTCTTCTAACGAGGACGTACCAATCGCCTCTTCCCTGAGTCATACTTGACTCTCAATTCATTCCACAACGGCACCCTGATCGATTTCTATTGATGGGGGGCTAAGAACTCATGATGATCCAGCTATTATTGGTGAAAAATCCTCCTAAGTCAGTTGGTGTTTTTGTAACCGTATAACTAAAAAGCACCTTCTAAGGGGAACGGACTGTGTGGCTTGTGCTCAAGCCCACGTAACGTGGACAACTTGTAATTTGGCACCTTGAAGCGTTCCAGGGTTTGGAATAAGTTCGTTTCTTCCTTCCTTCCTTCCTTCCTTCCTTCCTTCCTTCCTTTCTTTCCTTCTTTCTTTCTTTCTTTCCTTCTTTCCTTCTTTCCTTCTTTCTTTCCTTCTTTCTCTTTCTTCCTTCCTTCTTTCTTTCTCTCTTTCTTTCTTTCTCTCTTTCTTCTTTCTCTCTTTCCTTCTTCTTCTTCTTCTCTCTTTCTTTTTGGGGTTGAACCATAAGCCAATTATTTAACCTTTCCAAAAGTCAGTGTCAAATGATTTTTTTTTTTTCGTCTGCAAAAAGAGAACCTGGAAAGAAACGCCAAGTCCTTCCTGGAAAACACGTATCCCTTCCTGCCCTCCCTCCACCCCCTGATAAATAACATAAGCAGCAGTGATTTGCCAACAGCAGCCCCAGGCATGAGGCACAGCATCTGTTACCGAGACACTGGAGAGACAGTGGAAGGCGGACTGGCCGCCCGCCAAGCCTCAGACTCCAGATTTTTGCTGACAAGGCTGTCAATAAATGGGCAGATGGCTTCAGCACTGCCGGCAGGAGAGTTCGGTTAACCCCACACGGGACATTATCTCAAGTCCACGGTGCACGGGGCTGAACCCTTTGTTGGGCCATTAAAACCGTTCCCTGATGGAAGTGGTGGTGGGGGGGCACTGGCTTCATTTAATGAGATTAACGAAGGCTCCCTCGATTGACAGGCGAATGAGATCAGCGCTGGTGGCCACGGCAGGCGTGGGGGGAGGGGCATCTCAGTCACACGCTGCGTTTCCCGGCATTTGAACACGGGGATCCAGTCCTCGGTAGCTGTGCGGGGCCCTGCAGGGAGAACGTGACCTGACGTAAACACTCACCGGGAGGGACGTGCATGTCTCCTTGCCGAGCACGGGAGCTCGCCCCAGAGTCCTACCGGGGCTGCGTATGCAAGGATGCGAGGTCCATGCTGGCAGCGGCTGGGGGGACCCAGGCTCTCGCGAGGCCAGCAGTGAGCAAGGGGGACCCGCAGAGACAACCTCTGGTGGTGATGTGGGGACAACACCCTCTCCTTTAGGACAGAGCCATTGACACCGTTTAGACGAGAAGCTTGGGGTGATCACAACGTCGCTGGTGACAGATGTGCGGCGTGACCCAAGGCAGGGCATTGGACCACCCGCCCTATTTCCCCACCTATCAGCGGGGGAGGAGAACGAACCGCTCAGCCACTAGAAGTGATAAATGAAATATTCCCACACACCGCACAGCATCTCAGAGTTACCACGTGCCTTTGTAAGTTTAAGACAGTGGTTCTCAACCGGGGGTGATTTTGCCCATCGGGGAACATTGGGCAGCGTCTGGACACGACTGGCATCTCTTGGAAAGAGAGCGGAGATGCTGCGACATGTCCCAAGCGCAGAGCACAGCCCCTCAACAAAGAGGGTCACGGCGTCCAGGCCGAGAAGAAGGCCCGTGTGGCAGATGGGGACGGCGGAAGTCTCCTGCACACCCTGAAGACGGGAAAAGAGAGAGGCAGGCAGGCCGGAAAGGAGAATTTGTTCTGTGTCTTCAGTCGACTGACTTTCAGTGCGGCTGCTCCAAATGCGGTTTGCTATTTTTTAAATTTTTAGAATTAAGTTTATGTATTTATTTTGAGAGAGAGAGAGAAAGCGGGAGCAGGGGAAGGGCAGAGAGAGGGAGAGAGCATCCCAAGCGGGCCCTGCGCACTGTGAGCGCAAAGCCTGGTGCAGGGGCTTGAACTCAGGAAACCGTAAGATCTCGACTGGAGCCGAAATCAAGGGTGGGACACCTAACTGGCCGAGCCACCCGGGTGTCCTTTCATTGGCTATCTTAACCCTTCACTAAACCTCTGGTCCCCGCAGTCTCTTCTAAGCTACTCTTGAGAACCAGACTCGAATAATGAAACATCAACGTCCATAAAAAGGGCTTTGAGGTCAGTTTCTCAGTGTCCGACGAGAGTATACATCGGCCCCGTAACGAGGCCCACAGTAAGTTGAATAAAAGCAAGGGTTCCCGTTGGCGATTGGGGTCGGGGACGCGAACGAGATTTGAGGGGGTGAAAGGCAATGAAGGCGGGATAGGGGATTGGGATGTGGTCAGACGTGGTCTCTTTCTCATTTCTCGTCTTGGGCTCGAGTCGCTTTGGATGGGCAGGCGCGGGGGACGGCCCGGGCCCGGTTTTAAAGATGTTGCCGCCTCTTTGCAGGCACCAGTCAGGGGAGCCTTTGGCCTGCCTGTCTCTGTGCGGTGAGACGGGCTGACTCGTGTCCTTATTTGGAAACAAGGTCATTACAGAAGCAGTTAGTTAAGATGAGCTCATCCTGGAGCTGGTTGGACTCTTGAGGCAGTGTGACCGGAATGTGGAAATTTGGATGGGGACGGGCACCAGGGGGAAGGACATGTGACAACAAAAGCGGAGATCGGGGCGATGTGCCCACTAGCTAAGGAACGCCAGCACGACCACGGGGCAACACTGCCAAAAGATGGCCCCCGAAGTGCAGGAGGCAGGAGGGGCTCCAGCACAGTCTTTCTCGCGGCCCCCAGAAGAAAGCAGCCGTGTCCCCACCTGGACCACCGGCTTCCAGCTCCCGGTGTGAGGCCGTCTCTACCACAGCCAGTCTGTGATGTTCTGTTACCGCAGCCAATGAGCTAGGTCAGGTGGGTGGGGGCTGAGGGGAGGGCGAGTGGGCCGGCCACCCTGCCAGGATCCAGGCCACCATCCTTGGCCCCACTCGCTGCTCCAGGGGCAGGCCCCTCGGCCTATTCCCCTCTCCAGCAGGTAAGAAGGAGGGACGTTTTCATTTCAGCAGGCCCCGGGGGGGTGCCTCCAAGAATGTTTGCCGGGGGATGGGAGGCTGCCTCCCTTGGCTCCTTCCACTCTGCGGCTTGGGGACCCGGGGTCTCTCCACCCTTCGCAAGGAAGAGCAGGGCCGTCTGCAAGGAGAGCCATGCGGGAGGGGGAGGACCAGCCCAGTGACCCCACAGTCACGTTACGAAAGAGGCGCACGGAGACCCTGAAGGGCTCTACGCTGGGCAGCGATGCGGTCACGGTTCCCTTTAAGAATATCACGTGAACAGCGACAAAGAGGATGCTTTGGAAAGAGGAGGAAAGGAAGGACTAAAGAAAGACCAGCGAGAGGCTGCTGTGTGGTCCAGGTTAGACGGGTTGTAGGGCGGGGACTTGAAACGGCATGAAAATGATCGCTTTGACAGGACTTGGGCGGAGTCCATTTGGGCACTGAAAGAGAGAGGGACGAGTCACAAGCGAAACCCAGTGCGTGTAGGGGGGTGACACTCACTGGGATGGATGGGCAGGAACCCCGAAGATTCTGAGTGGGCTCTGCTCTGGGAAGGAGGCTGGGACTGGAGTGAACACGTGAGGGTGAGTCGTGCTTTTGGGAGCTGTCACCATTTCTTGAGAACGGATGGAGACCAACGAGGTTTACAGGGAGTAGGGACCGAGTGAAAGGGTGCCCTCAGACACCCCGGAGAGAAGGGAGGAGGGATTGTCGGAGGCAACAGACAAGACCACTTCTGTCAGACCGGTGTGGGAGTAACCAGGGGGTTGGGAAACTTAGAGTTCCAGCGGATGGTGGGGAGAGGAAGCCAGGAGAGAAAGGATCCAGAGGCTGGGAGATGGGGAAAGCCAATGGAGAAGAACAACTTTTGTAATAATGATGTCCCTAATCCCCACACGGAGGGCTTTTTGATTGTGAAAGCATACGCATAACATGAAAGTCGCCACTTGAACCGTCTTAAAGGACACAAATCAGTGGTATTGGGGACACTTACCATGTGGCCCCATCACCACCCCTGCTTCCAGAGCCAAGATGAACTTCAATAAACCTCCAGTCCCCCAAATAAACTGCACACTCATTATGGGGTCCCTCCACCTTCCTCCCAACCTTGCCGGCCCCTGGAAACCACTCGCCTTCTTTGTGTTTCTATGAGTTTGCCTGTTCTGAATGTCTCGTGTCAATGTGACGGGGTAACGCGTGGCTGACGTCTGCCACTTAGCGTAAGACTTCTCGTTCCTTCAGGTCAATCCACGTCGTAGCATGTATCAGTACGTCATGTCTTTTTTACGAATGAACGATAATTCCGTTTTGTAGACACACGACATCGGAGCCGTGCACTCGTCCGTCTGTGGTTATCTGGGCTGCTCTGCATAGACTTTTAGAATTTACCGATCACTATCTCGGTCCGCGTCCTCTGAGAGACAGGTGTCAGAATGGGATCAAATATTAAATATTCGTGGATTACGTTAAGCCACCTATGAGGGAAAGCGGGGAAGGCTGGGGACCACCGTGCGAGCCTGATCCGCCTGGAAGGGAGAGGTAGCAGGGTGCCTGGAAATGTCCTAGGCACCAGCCAATCCAAGGGAGACTCAGCAAGGCCATTAGAGAGGCTACAACTCACAGTCGGCTGTCCGGGGCTGCCGTTGCCCATGAACAGGCTCACCTGTGGCCCCCGGGGAGAGCCCAAGCAAGGCAAGGCTGGGCACCAACCAGCAATGACATCAGAGCCCAGCAGCTGAGGCCCTTGGCTAAGGTGATAGTCTCTGGGGTGCTTTCTCATGGCCTCCATACAATCCTCAGTCTATGGAGGGGAGATTATGATTACTCTCCATAGTTTAGAGGTCATGAACATCGAATCATAGAGAGTGTCTTGGCCAATATCAATCAGCCAGGAAGCGGTGAACCTAATTGTGAAACTCAGATTTTTATTTTAATCTTGCTTTTCTCCCAAAGGGTCTTCAAAATATTTGTAGCATCTGACCCCTCGTCTCTAGTCTCAGTTCAGCCGCCAGTTTGAAGGTCTCCGGACTCATCATCTGGACCGTAGATTCTGAGAAGTCTTCCTGCTGACAAATGGTCACGTGCTTCCCAAACGCCTTGATGGGTCTCTGTTCTTATGAAATGGAGCCTAA
The DNA here is from genome assembly GCF_007474595.2 of Lynx canadensis. NCBI lineage: Eukaryota > Metazoa > Chordata > Mammalia > Carnivora > Felidae > Lynx > Lynx canadensis. The sequence goes on from NC_044308.2 coordinate 2,378,158, forward strand.
CTCCTTGGCATGACTTTCAAGACTGCCAGGACCCATCTCCGGCTCCCCCTTCCTAATGCTGTGAGCTCATCGCCTGCCTGGCCACCCTGTCTACGCCCTCCACCACTCTCCTCACTCCACCACCCGAAGCCGCTGTGTGTTCCCCCAATGGTCCCTCACCTTCTGCTCTCTCCGTCCCTCACAAGCCACTTCTCCATCCCTTTGATCTTGGAACTCGTACTCGTCCTTCAAGACAGCTCCTCGGAGCTCCAGGTCAGAATTAGTGCTCCCTGCTGCGTACGTCCCACGAGTGTGAGGCGTTTATAAAGCAGCACTGTCATCAACCAGCTAGCTGTTTGTCCCCGGGAATGTGGGTTCCCGGAGGGCCGGGACTGAATCGGATTCATCTCCACTTGCCCTGGCACACGGTAGCTGCTTAATCGATGTTTATAAGCCCCCCAGTCAGATCAAGAAAAGCCTATCACAAATCAAAGCGTTGTTTTCCAGTGGGTAGGACCTCACTGTTTCTTACCCAAACCTGGCGGTGGGGGCCAGTGCCCTTAAGCTTGAGATGAGAGAAGGGAGGCGGAGTTTAACGAAATCAAGGGGTGGATGATCGACCCACAGCTCCCCAGTTTCCTCCCCAGTAACCACAAGCCTCCAGCTGGCGGTTCTGAACACGTGAACCAAGGGAGCACTCTTTTCCAATCACTCAAGAGACGTTTAGAAATAAAAAGAGCGAGTTCTCCCTAATATCTTTTTAGCTCCCACCTGAAGTCGCCTGAGGGAATGGAGATCTGAGTCTAGGCAAAGCTCGAAACAGGCAAATGTCAGAAGAGGCTGCGGCTTGTGTTTTTGTGTTTTGATCTACGGAGAGGAACCATCAACGGGAATAAGTTCTGTTAACCTCCCGTCAAAGTTGAAGTGCAGCCCCTGCTTCTCAACAGCAGTGAGCGTGGCCATTTCATGACTTGTTTCCGTGGAGCGAGTCCAACTCTGTTAAGTAAAAAGAAAAGGAAAGAAGGGAGAGGAGAGGGAAGG